>NW_027490497.1:0-86231 GCF_050948175.1 Xylocopa sonorina | reverse complement strand
TTCAAATGAATGTAAATGCGACACTTCCTTGCAAGGAAATAGCGTCTGCAGATGTCTGGGTATCGTAGCAATAGAGTTCTAATGCTTCTTAAGACGCGATATTGCATCTCATTTCTACGTTTCATGGTAAGATGTAATATGATTTGCGAAGTGTTATGCATTCCTCGCCTACGATTCAAGTGAATGTAAATGCGACACTTCCTTGCAAGGAAATAGCGTTTGCAGATGTCTACGTATCGTAGCAATAGAGTTCTTAAGATTCTTAAAACGATATATCGCATCTAATTTCTATGTTTCATGGTAAGGTATAATATGATTTGCGAAGTGTTATGTATTCTTCGTCTACACTTCAAATGAATGTGAATGCGACACTTTCTCGCTAGGAAATAGCGTCTGCAGATGTCTACGTATCGTAGCAATAGAGTTCTTATGATTCTTAAAACGCGATATCGCATCTCATTTCTATATTTCATGGTAAGATATAACATGATTTGCGAAGTGTTATGTATTCCTCGTCCACACTTCAAATGAATGTGAATGCGATACTTCCTCGCTAGGAAATAGCGTTTGCAGATGTCTACGTATCGTAGCAATAGATTTCTAATGCTTTTTAAAACGGCGATATCGCATCTCATTTCTATGTTTCATGGTAAGATATAATATGATTTGCGAAGTGTTATGTATTCCTCGTCTACACCTCAAATGAATGTAAGTGCGACACTTCCTTGCAGGGAAATAGCGTTTGCAGATGTCTACGTATCGAAGCAATAGAGTTCAAATGCTTCTTAAAACGAGATATTGCATCTCATATCTATGTTTCATGATAAGATATAATATTCATTGCGAAGTGTTATGCATTCCTCGTCTACGATTCAAATGAATGTAAATGCGACACTTCCTTGCAAGGAAATAGCGCTTGCAGATGTCTACGTATCGTAGCAATGGATTTCTGATGCTTCTTAAAACGCGATATCGCATCTCATTTCTATGTTTTATGGTAAGATATAATATGATTTGCGAAGTGTTATGTATTCCTCGTCTACACTTCAAATGAATGTAAATGCGACACTTCCTTGCAAGGAAATAGCGTTTGCAGATGTCTACGTATCGTAGCAATGGATTTCTGATGCTTCTTAAAACGCGATATCGCATCTCATTTCTATGTTTTATGGTAAGATATAATATGATTTGCGAAGTGTTATGTATTCCTCGTCTACACTTCAAATGAATGTAAATGCGACACTTCCTTGCTAGGAAATAGCGTCTGCAGATGTCTACCTGTCGTAGCAATAGTGCTCTAATTCTTCTTAAAACGCGATATCGCATCTCATTTCTATGTTTCATGGTAAGGTATAATATGATTTGCGAAGTGTTATGCATTCCTCGTCTACGATTCAAATGAAAGTAAATGCGACACTTCCTTGCTAGGAAATAGCGTCTGCAGATGTCTAGGTATCGTAGCAATAGAGTTCTAATGCTTCTTAAAACGCGATATCGCATCTCATTTCTATGTTTCATGGTAAGATGTAATATGATTTGCGAAGTGTCATGTATTCCTCGTCTACACATCAAATGAATGTAAATGCGACACTTCCTTGCTAGGAAATAGCGTCTGCAGATGTCTACGTATCGAAGCAATAGAGTTTAAATGCTTCTTAAAACGAGATACTGCATCTCATATCTATGTTTTATGATAAGATATAATATTCATAGCGAAGTGTTATGCATTCCTCGACTACGATTCAAATGAATGTAAATGCGACACTTCCTTGCAAGGAAATAGCGTTTGCAGATGTCTACGTATCGTAGCAATAGATTTCTAATGCTTCTTAAAACGCGATATCGCATCTCATTTCTATGTTTCATGGTAAGATATAATATTCATTGCGAAGTGTTATGCTTTTCCTCGTCTACGGTTCAAATGAATGTAATTGCGACACTTCCTTGCAAGGAAATAGCGTTTGCAAATGTCTACCTATCGTAGCAATAGTGTTCTAATTCTTCTTAAAACGCGATATCGCATCTCATTTCTATGTTTCATGGTAAGGTATAATATGATTTGCGAAGTGTTATGTATTTCTCGTCTACACTTCAAATGAATGTAAATGCGACACTTCCTTGCAAGGGAATAGCGTTTGCAGATGTCTACGTATCGTAGCAATGGATTTCTGATGCTTCTTAAAACGCGATATCGCATCTCATTTCTATGTTTTATGGTAAGATATAATATGATTTGCGAAGTGTTATGTATTCCTCGTCTACACTTCAAATGAATGTAAATGCGACACTTCCTTGCAAGGAAATAGCGTTTGCAGATGTCTACGTATCGAAGCAATAGAGTTCAAATGCTTGTTAAAACGAGATACTGCATCTCATATCTATGTTTTATGATAAGATATAATATTCATTGCGAAGTGTTATGCATTCCGCGTCTACGGTTCAAATGATAGTAAATACGACACTTCCTTGCAAGGAAATGGCGTTTGCAGATGTCTACGTATCGAAGCAATAGAGTTCAAATGCTTCTTAAAACGAGTTATTGCATCTCATATCTATGTTTCATGATAAGATATAATATTCATTGCGAAGTGTTAAGCATTCCTCGCCTACGATTCAAATGAATGTAAAGTCGGCACTTCCTTGCAAGGAAATAGCGTTTGCAGATGTCTACGTATCGTAGCAACAGAGTTCTTATGATTCTTAAAAGGCGATATCGCATCTCATTTCTATGTTTCATGGTAAGATATAACATGATTTGCGAAGTGTTATGTATTCCACGTCTACACTTCAAATGAATGTGAATGCGTTACTTCCTCGCTAGGAAATAGCGTTTGCAGATGTCTACCTATCGTAGCAATAGTGTTCTAATGCTTCTTAAAACGCGATATCGCATCTCATTTCTATGTTTCATGGTAAGATATAGTATGATTTGCGAAGTGTTATGTATTCCTCGTCTACACTTCAGATGAATGTAAATGCGACACTTCCTTGCTAGGAAATAGCGTCTGCAGATGTCTAGGTATCGTAGCAATAGAGTTCAAATGCTTCTTAAAACGAGATATTGCATCTCATATCTATGTTTCATGATAAGATATAATATTCATTGCGAAGTGTTATGCATTCCTCGTATACGATTCAAATGAATGTGAATGCGATACTTCCTCGCTAGGAAATAGCGTTTGCAGATGTCTACGTATCGTAGCAGTAGCTTTCTAATGCTTCTTAAAACGCGATATCGCACCTCATTTCTATGTTTCATGGTAAGATATAATATGATTTGCGAAGTGTTATGTATTCCTCGTCTACTCTTCAAATGAATGTGAACGCCACACTTCCTCGCTAGGAAATAGCGTTTGCAGATGTCTACGTATCGTAGCAATAGAGTTCTTATGATTCTTAAAACGCGATATCGCATCTCATTTCTATGTTTCATGGTAAGACATAATATTCATTGCGAAGTGTCATGTATTCCTCGTCTACACTTCAAATGAATGCAAATGCGACACTTCCTTGCTAGGAAATAGCGTCTGCAGATGTCTAGGTATCGTAGCAATAGAGTTCAAATGCTTCTTAAAACGAGATATTGCATCTCATATCTATGTTTCATGATAAGATATAATATTCGTTGCGAAGTGTTATGCATTCCTCGTCTACGGTTCAAATGAATGTAAATGCGACACTTCCTTGCAAGGAAATAGCGTTTGCAGATGTCTACGTATCGTAGCAATAGAGTTTTTATGATTCTTAAAACGCGATATCGCATCCCATTTCTATGTTTCATGGTAAGAAATAATATGATTTGCGAAGTGTTATGTATTCCTCGTCTACGATTCAAATGAATGTAAATGCGACACTTCCTTGCAAGGAAATAGCATTTGCAGATGTCTACGTATCGTAGCAGTAGAGTTCTTATGATTCTTAAAACGCGATATTGCATCTCATTTCTATGTTTCATTGTAAGATATAATATAATTTGTGAAGTGTCATGTATTCCTCGCCTACACTTCAAATGAATGTAAATGCGACACTTCCTTGCAAGGAAATAGCGTTTGCAGATGTCTACGTATCGAAGCAGTAGAGTTCAAATGCTTCTTAAAACGCGATATCGCATCTCATTTCTATGTTTCATGGTAAGATATAATATGATTTGCGAAGTGTTATGCATTCCTCTTATACGATTCAAATGAATGTAAATGCGACACTTCCTTGCAAGGAAATAGCGTTTGCAGATGTCTACGTATCGAAGCAATAGAGTTCAAATGCTTCTTAAAACGAGATATTGCATCTCATATCTATGTTTCATGATAGGATATAATATTCATTGCGATGTGTTATGCATTCCTCGTCAACGATTCAAATCAACGTAATTGCGACACTTGCTTGCAAGGAGATAGCGTTTGCAGATGTCCACGTATCGTAGCAATAGTGTTCTTATGATTCTTAAAACGCGATATGGCATCTCATTTCTATGTTTCATGGTAAGATATAATATGATTTGCGAAGTGTTATCTATTCCTCGTCTACACTTCAAATGAATGTAAATGCGACACTTCCTTGCAAGGAAATAGCGTTTGCAGATGTCTACGTATCGAAGCAATAGAGTTCAAATGCTTCTTAAAACGCGATATCGCATCTCATTTCTATGTTTCATGGTAAGATATAATATGATTTGCGAAGTGTTATGTATTCCTTGTCTACACTTCAAATGAATGTAAATGCGACACTTCCTTGCAAGGAAATAGCGTTTGCAGTTGTCTACGTATCGTAGCAATAGAGTTCTTATGTTTCTTAAAACGCGATATCGCATCTCATTTCTATGTTTCATGGAAAGATATAATATGATTTGCGAAGTGTTATGTATTCCTCGTCTACACTTCAAATGAATGTAAATGCGACACTTCCTTGCAAGGAAATAGCGTCTGCAGATGTCTACGTATCGTAGCAATAGATTTCTAATGCTTCTTAAAACGCGATATCGCATCTCATTTCTATGTTTGGTGGTAAGGTATAATATGATTTGCGAAGTGTCATGTATTCCTCGTCTACAACTTCAAATGAATGTAAATGCGACACTTCCTTGCCAGGAAATAGCGTCTGTAGATGTCTAGGTATCGTAGCGATAGAGTTCTAATGCTTCTTAAAACGAGATAGTGCATCTCATATCTATGTTTCATGATAGGATATAATATTCATTGCGAAGTGTTATGCATTCCTCGTCAACGATTCAAATGAACGTAAATGCGACACTTCCTTGCAAGGAAATAGCGTTTGCAGTTGTCTACGTATCGTAGCAATAGAGTTCTTGTGATTCTTAAAACGCGATATCGCATCTCATTTCTATGTTTCATGGTAAGATATAATATGATTTGCGAAGTGTTATGTATTCCTCGTCTACACTTCAAATGAATGTAAATGCGACACTTCGTTGCAAGGAAATAGCGTCAGCAGATGTCTACGTATCGTAGCAATAGATTTCTAATGCTTCTTAAAACGCGATATCGCATCTCATTTCTATGTTTGATGGTAAGATATAATATGATTTGCGAAGTGTCATGTATTCCTCGTCTACAACTTCAAATGAATGTAAATGCGACACTTCCTTGCCAGGAAATAGCGTCTGCAGATGTCTAGGTATCGTAGCGATAGAGTTCTAATGCTTCTTAAAACGAGATAGTGCATCTCATATCTATGTTTCATGATAGGATATAATATTCATTGCGAAGTGTTATGCATTCCTCGTCAACGATTCAAATGAACGTAAATGCGACACTTCCTTGCAAGGAAATAGCGTTTGCAGTTGTCTACGTATCGTAGCAATAGAGTTCTTGTGATTCTTAAAACGCGATATCGCATCTCATTTCTATGTTTCATGGTGAGATATAATATGATTTGCGAAGTGTTATGTATTCCTCGTCTACACTTCAAATGAATGTAAATGCGACACTTCCTTGCAAGGAAATAGCGTCTGCAGATGTCTACGTATCGTAGCAATAGATTTCTAATGCTTCTTAAAACGCGATATCGCATCTCATTTCTATGTTTCATGGAAAGATATAATATGATTTGCGAAGTGTCATGTATTCCTCGTCTACACTTCAAATGAATGTAAAGGCGATACTTCCTTGCTAGGAAATAGCGTCTGCAGATGTCTAGGTATCGTAGCAATAGAGTTCAAATGCTTCTTAAAACGAGATATTGCATCTCATATCTATGTTTCATGATAAGATATAATATTCATTGCGAAGTGTTATGCATTCCTCGTATACGATTCAAATGAATGTAAATGCGACACTTCCTTGCAAGGAAATAGCGTTTGCAGTTGTCTACGTATCGTAGCAATAGAGTTCAAATGCTTCTTAAAACGAGATATTGCATCTCATATCTATGTATCATGATAAGATATTATATTCATTGCGGAGTGTTATGCATTCCTCGTCTACGATTCAAATGAATGTAAATGCGGCACTTCCTTGCAAGGAAATAGCGATTGCAGATGTCTACCTATCGTAGCAATAGAGTTCTAATGCTTCTTAAAACGCGATATCGCATCTCATTTCTATGTTTCATGGTAAGATATAATATGATTTGCGAACTGTTATGTATTCCTCGTCTACACCTCAAATGAATGTAAATGCGACACTTCCTTGCAGGGAAATAGCGTTTGCAGATGTCTACGTATCGAAGCAATAGAGTTCAAATGCTTCTTAAAACGAGATATTGCATCTCATATCTATGTTTCATGATAAGATATAATATACATTGCGAAGTGTTATGCATTCCTCGTCTACGATTCAAATGAAAGTAAATGCGACACTTCCTTGCAAGGAAATAGCGTTTGCGGATGTCTACGTATCGTAGCAATAGATTTCTAATGCTTCTTAAAACGCGATATCGCACCTCATTTCTATGTTTCATGGTAAGATATAATATGATTTGCGAAGTGTTATGTATTCCTCGTCTACACCTCAAATGAATGTAAATGCGACACTTCCTTGCAGGGAAATAGCGTTTGCAGATGTCTACGTATCGAAGCAATAGAGTTCAAATGCTTCTTAAAACGAGATATTGCATCTCATATCTATGTTTCATGATAAGATATAATATTCATTGCGAAGTGTTATGCATTCCTCGTCTACGATTCAAATGAATGTAAATGCGACACTTCCTTGCAAGGAAATAGCGTTTGCAGATGTCTACGTATCGAAGCAATAGTGTTCTAAAGCTTCTTAAATCGCGATATCGCATCTCATTTCTATGTTTCATGGTAAGATATAATATGATTTGCGAAGTATCACGTATTCCCCGTCTACACTTCAAATGAATGTAAATGCGACACTTCCTTGCAAGGAAATAGCGTCTGCAGATGTCTGGGTATCGTAGCAATAGAGTTCTAATGCTTCTTAAGACGCGATATTGCATCTCATTTCTACGTTTCATGGTAAGATGTAATATGATTTGCGAAGTGTTATGCATTCCTCGCCTACGATTCAAGTGAATGTAAATGCGACACTTCCTTGCAAGGAAATAGCGTTTGCAGATGTCTACGTATCGTAGCAATAGAGTTCTTAAGATTCTTAAAACGATATATCGCATCTAATTTCTATGTTTCATGGTAAGGTATAATATGATTTGCGAAGTGTTATGTATTCTTCGTCTACACTTCAAATGAATGTGAATGCGACACTTTCTCGCTAGGAAATAGCGTCTGCAGATGTCTACGTATCGTAGCAATAGAGTTCTTATGATTCTTAAAACGCGATATCGCATCTCATTTCTATATTTCATGGTAAGATATAACATGATTTGCGAAGTGTTATGTATTCCTCGTCCACACTTCAAATGAATGTGAATGCGATACTTCCTCGCTAGGAAATAGCGTTTGCAGATGTCTACGTATCGTAGCAATAGATTTCTAATGCTTTTTAAAACGGCGATATCGCATCTCATTTCTATGTTTCATGGTAAGATATAATATGATTTGCGAAGTGTTATGTATTCCTCGTCTACACCTCAAATGAATGTAAGTGCGACACTTCCTTGCAGGGAAATAGCGTTTGCAGATGTCTACGTATCGAAGCAATAGAGTTCAAATGCTTCTTAAAACGAGATATTGCATCTCATATCTATGTTTCATGATAAGATATAATATTCATTGCGAAGTGTTATGCATTCCTCGTCTACGATTCAAATGAATGTAAATGCGACACTTCCTTGCAAGGAAATAGCGCTTGCAGATGTCTACGTATCGTAGCAATGGATTTCTGATGCTTCTTAAAACGCGATATCGCATCTCATTTCTATGTTTTATGGTAAGATATAATATGATTTGCGAAGTGTTATGTATTCCTCGTCTACACTTCAAATGAATGTAAATGCGACACTTCCTTGCAAGGAAATAGCGTTTGCAGATGTCTACGTATCGTAGCAATGGATTTCTGATGCTTCTTAAAACGCGATATCGCATCTCATTTCTATGTTTTATGGTAAGATATAATATGATTTGCGAAGTGTTATGTATTCCTCGTCTACACTTCAAATGAATGTAAATGCGACACTTCCTTGCTAGGAAATAGCGTCTGCAGATGTCTACCTGTCGTAGCAATAGTGCTCTAATTCTCCTTAAAACGCGATATCGCATCTCATTTCTATGTTTCATGGTAAGGTATAATATGATTTGCGAAGTGTTATGCATTCCTCGTCTACGATTCAAATGAAAGTAAATGCGACACTTCCTTGCTAGGAAATAGCGTCTGCAGATGTCTAGGTATCGTAGCAATAGAGTTCTAATGCTTCTTAAAACGCGATATCGCATCTCATTTCTATGTTTCATGGTAAGATGTAATATGATTTGCGAAGTGTCATGTATTCCTCGTCTACACATCAAATGAATGTAAATGCGACACTTCCTTGCTAGGAAATAGCGTCTGCAGATGTCTACGTATCGAAGCAATAGAGTTTAAATGCTTCTTAAAACGAGATACTGCATCTCATATCTATGTTTTATGATAAGATATAATATTCATAGCGAAGTGTTATGCATTCCTCGACTACGATTCAAATGAATGTAAATGCGACACTTCCTTGCAAGGAAATAGCGTTTGCAGATGTCTACGTATCGTAGCAATAGATTTCTAATGCTTCTTAAAACGCGATATCGCATCTCATTTCTATGTTTCATGGTAAGATATAATATTCATTGCGAAGTGTTATGCTTTTCCTCGTCTACGGTTCAAATGAATGTAAATGCGACACTTCCTTGCAAGGAAATAGCGTTTGCAAATGTCTACCTATCGTAGCAATAGTGTTCTAATTCTTCTTAAAACGCGATATCGCATCTCATTTCTATGTTTCATGGTAAGGTATAATATGATTTGCGAAGTGTTATGTATTTCTCGTCTACACTTCAAATGAATGTAAATGCGACACTTCCTTGCAAGGGAATAGCGTTTGCAGATGTCTACGTATCGTAGCAATGGATTTCTGATGCTTCTTAAAACGCGATATCGCATCTCATTTCTATGTTTTATGGTAAGATATAATATGATTTGCGAAGTGTTATGTATTCCTCGTCTACACTTCAAATGAATGTAAATGCGACACTTCCTTGCAAGGAAATAGCGTTTGCAGATGTCTACGTATCGAAGCAATAGAGTTCAAATGCGTCTTAAAACGAGATATCGCATCTCATTTCTATGATTCATGGTAAGATATAATATGATTTGCGAAGTGTTATGTATTCCTCGTCTACACTTCAAATGAATGTGAATGCGATACTTCCTCGCTAGGAAATAGCGTTTGCAGATGTCTACGTATCGTAGCAATAGCTTTCTAATGCTTCCTAAAACGCGATATCGCATCTCATTTCTATGTTTCATGGTAAGATATAACATGATTTGCGAAGTGTCATGTATTCCTCGTCTACACTTCAAATGAATGTGAATGCGATACTTCCCCGCTAGGAAATAGCCTTTGCAGATGTCTACGTATCGTAGCAATAGCTTTCAAATGCTTCTTAAAACGCGATATCGAATCTCATTTCTATGTTTCATGGTATAGATATAATATGATTTGCGAAGGATCATGTATTCCTCGTCTACACTTCAAATGAATGTAAATGCGACACTTCCTTGCTAGGAAATAGCTTTTGCAGATGTCTACGTATCGAAGCAATAGAGTTCAAACGCTTCTTAAAACGAGATATTGCATCTCATATCTATGTTTCATGATGAGATATAATATTCATTGCGAAGTGTTATGCATTCCCCGTCTACGATTCAAATGAATGTAAATGTGACACTTCCTTGCAGGGAAATAGCGTTTGCAGATGTCTACGTATCGTAGCAATAGAGTTCTAATGCTTCTTAAAACGCGATATCGCACCTCATTTCTATGTTTCATGGTAAGATATAATATGATTTGCGAAGTGTTATGTATTCCTCGCCTACACTTCAAACAAATGTAAATGCGACACTTCTTTGCTAGGAAATAGCGTTTGCAAATGTCTACCTATCGTAGCAATAGTGTTCTAATGCTTCTTAAAACGCGATCTCGCATCTCATTTCTATGTTTCATGGTAAGATATAATATGATTTGCGAAGTGTCATGTATTCCTCGTCTACACTTCAAATGAATGTAAATGCGACACTTCCTTGCAAGGAAATAGCGTCTGCAGATGTCTAGGTATCGTAGCAATAGAGTTCTAATGCTTCTTAAAACGCAATATCGCATGTCATTTCTATGTTTCATGGTAAGATATAATATGATTTGCGAAGTGTTATGTATTCCTCGTCTACACTTCAAAGGAATGTAAATGCGACACTTCTTTGCTAGGAAATAGCGTTTGCAAATGTCTACCTATCGCAGCAATAGTGTTCTAATGCTTCTTAAAACGCGATATCGCATCTCATTTCTATGTTTCATGGTAAGATATAATATGATTTGCGAAGTGTTATGTATTCCTCGTCTACATTTCAAATGAATGTAAATGCGACACTTCCTTGCTAGGAAATAGCGTCTGCAGATGTCTACGTATCGAAGCAATAGAGTTTAAATGCTTCTTAAAACGAGATACTGCATCTCATATCTATGTTTTATGATAAGATATAATATTCATAGCGAAGTGTTATGCATTCCTCGACTACGATTCAAATGAATGTAAATGCGACACTTCCTTGCAAGGAAATAGCGTTTGCAGATGTCTACGTATCGTAGCAATAGATTTCTAATGCTTCTTAAAACGCGATATCGCATCTCATTTCTATGTTTCATGGTAAGGTATAATATGATTTGCGAAGTGTTATGTATTCCTCGTCTACACTTCAAATGAATGTAAATGCGACACTTCCTTGCAAGGGAATAGCGTCTGCAGATGTCTACGTATCGTAGCAATGGATTTCTGATGCTTCTTAAAACGCGATATCGCATCTCATTTCTATGTTTTATGGTAAGATATAATATGATTTGCGAAGTGTTATGTATTCCTCGTCTACACTTCAAATGAATGTAAATGCGACACTTCCGTGCAAGGAAATAGCGTTTGCAGATGTCTACGTATCGAAGCAATAGAGTTCAAATGCTTCTTAAAACGAGATATCGCATCTCATTTCTATGATTCATGGTAAGATATAATATGATTTGCGAAGTGTTATGTATTCCTCGTCTACACTTCAAATGAATGTGAATGCGATACTTCCTCGCTAGGAAATAGCGTTTGCAGATGTCTACGTATCGTAGCAATAGCTTTCAAATGCTTCTTAAAACGCGATATCGAATCTCATTTCTATGTTTCATGGTATAGATATAATATGATTTGAGAAGGATCATGTATTCCTCGTCTACACTTCAAATGAATGTAAATGCGACACTTCCTTTCTAGGAAATAGCGTCTGCAGATGTCTACGTATCGAAGCAATAGAGTTCAAACGCTTCTTAAAACGAGATATTGCATCTCATATCTATGTTTCATGATGAGATATAATATTCATTGCGAAGTGTTATGCATTCCCCGTCTACGATTCAAATGAATGTAAATGTGACACTTCCTTGCAGGGAAATAGCGTTTGCAGATGTCTACGTATCGTAGCAATAGAGTTCTAATGCTTCTTAAAACGCGATATCGCATCTCATTTCTATGTTTCATGGTAAGATATAATATGATTTGCGAAGTGTTATGTATTCCTCGCCTACACTTCAAACAAATGTAAATGCGACACTTCTTTGCTAGGAATTAGCGTTTGCAAATGTCTACCTATCGTAGCAATAGTGTTCTAATGCTTCTTAAAACGCGATCTCGCATCTCATTTCTATGTTTCATGGTAAGATATAATATGATTTGCGAAGTGTCATGTATTCCTCGTCTACACTTCAAATGAATGTAAATGCGACACTTCCTTGCAAGGAAATAGCTTTTGCAGATGTCTAGGTATCGTAGCAATAGAGTTCTAATGCTTCTTAAAACGCAATATCGCATGTCATTTCTATGTTTCATGGTAAGATATAATATGATTTGCGAAGTGTTATGTATTCCTCGTCTACACTTCAAACGAATGTAAATGCGACACTTCTTTGCTAGGAAATAGCGTTTGCAAATGTCTACCTATCGCAGCAATAGTGTTCTAATGCTTCTTAAAACGCGATATCGCATCTCATTTCTATGTTTCATGGTAAGATATAATATGATTTGCGAAGTGTTATGTATTCCTCGTCTACATTTCAAATGAAAGTAAATGCGACACTTCCTTGCAAGGAAATAGCGATTGCAGATGTCTACGTATCGTAGCAATAGAGTTCATATGATTCTTAAAACGCGATATCGCATCTCATTTCTATGTTTCATGGTAAGATATAACATGATTTGCGAAGTGTTATGTATTCCTCGTCTACACTTCAAATAAATGTGAATGCGATACTTCCTCGCTAGGAAATAGCGTTTGCAGATATCTACGTATCGTAGCAATAGCTTTCTAATGCTTCTTAAAACGCGATATCGAATCTCATTTCTATGTTTCATGGTATAGATATAATATGATTTGCGAAGTATCGTGTATTCCTCGTCTACACTTCAAATGAATGTAAATGCGACACTTCCTTGCTAGGAAATAGCGTCTGCAGATGTCTAGGTTTCGTAGCAATAGAGTTCTAATGCTTCTTAAAACGCAATATCGCATGTCATTTCTATGTTTCATGGTAAGATATAATATGATTTGCGAAGTGTTATGTATTCCTCGTCTACACTTCAAATGAATGTAAATGCGACACTTCTTTGCTAGGAAATTGCGTTTGCAAATGTCTACCTATCGTAGCAATAGTGTTCTAATGCTTCTTAAAACGCGATATCGCATCTCATTTCTACGTTTCACGGTAAGATATAATATGATTTGCGAAGTGTCATGTATTCCTCGTCTACACTTCAAATGAATGTGAATGCGATACTTCCTCGCTAGGAAATAACGTTTGCACATATCTACGTATCGTAGCAATAGCTTTCTAATGCTTCTTAAAACGCGATATCGAATCTCATTTCTATGTTTCATGGTATAGATATAATATGATTTGCGATGTATCATGTATTCCTTGTCTACACTTCAAATGAATGTAAATGCGACACTTCCTTGCTAGGAAATAGCGTCTGCAGATGTCTAGGTATCGTAGCAATAGAGTTCAAATGCTTCTTAAAACGAGATATTGCATCTCATATCTATGTTTCATTATAAGGTATAATATTGATTGCGAAGTGTTATGCATTCCTCGTCTACGTTTCAAATGAATGTAAATGCGATACTTCCTCGCTAGGAAATAGCGTTTGCAGATGTCTACGTATCGTAGCAATAGCTTTCTAATGCTTCCTAAAACGCGATATCGCATCTCATTTCTATGTTTCATGGTAAGATATAACATGATTTGCGAAGTGTCATGTATTCCTCGTCTACACTTCAAATGAATGTGAATGCGATACTTCCCCGCTAGGAAATAGCCTTTGCAGATGTCTACGTATCGTAGCAATAGCTTTCAAATGCTTCTTAAAACGCGATATCGAATCTCATTTCTATGTTTCATGGTATAGATATAATATGATTTGCGAAGGATCATGTATTCCTCGTCTACACTTCAAATGAATGTAAATGCGACACTTCCTTGCTAGGAAATAGCTTTTGCAGATGTCTACGTATCGAAGCAATAGAGTTCAAACGCTTCTTAAAACGAGATATTGCATCTCATATCTATGTTTCATGATGAGATATAATATTCATTGCGAAGTGTTATGCATTCCCCGTCTACGATTCAAATGAATGTAAATGTGACACTTCCTTGCAGGGAAATAGCGTTTGCAGATGTCTACGTATCGTAGCAATAGAGTTCTAATGCTTCTTAAAACGCGATATCGCATCTCATTTCTATGTTTCATGGTAAGATATAATATGATTTGCGAAGTGTTATGTATTCCTCGCCTACACTTCAAACAAATGTAAATGCGACACTTCTTTGCTAGGAAATAGCGTTTGCAAATGTCTACCTATCGTAGCAATAGTGTTCTAATGCTTCTTAAAACGCGATCTCGCATCTCATTTCTATGTTTCATGGTAAGATATAATATGATTTGCGAAGTGTCATGTATTCCTCGTCTACACTTCAAATGAATGTAAATGCGACACTTCCTTGCAAGGAAATAGCGTCTGCAGATGTCTAGGTATCGTAGCAATAGAGTTCTAATGCTTCTTAAAACGCAATATCGCATGTCATTTCTATGTTTCATGGTAAGATATAATATGATTTGCGAAGTGTTATGTATTCCTCGTCTACACTTCAAATGAATGTAAATGCGACACTTCTTTGCTAGGAAATAGCGTTTGCAAATGTCTACCTATCGCAGCAATAGTGTTCTAATGCTTCTTAAAACGCGATATCGCATCTCATTTCTATGTTTCATGGTAAGATATAATATGATTTGCGAAGTGTTATGTATTCCTCGTCTACATTTCAAATGAATGTAAATGCGACACTTCCTTGCTAGGAAATAGCGTCTGCAGATGTCTACGTATCGAAGCAATAGAGTTTAAATGCTTCTTAAAACGAGATACTGCATCTCATATCTATGTTTTATGATAAGATATAATATTCATAGCGAAGTGTTATGCATTCCTCGACTACGATTCAAATGAATGTAAATGCGACACTTCCTTGCAAGGAAATAGCGTTTGCAGATGTCTACGTATCGTAGCAATAGATTTCTAATGCTTCTTAAAACGCGATATCGCATCTCATTTCTATGTTTCATGGTAAGGTATAATATGATTTGCGAAGTGTTATGTATTCCTCGTCTACACTTCAAATGAATGTAAATGCGACACTTCCTTGCAAGGGAATAGCGTCTGCAGATGTCTACGTATCGTAGCAATGGATTTCTGATGCTTCTTAAAACGCGATATCGCATCTCATTTCTATGTTTTATGGTAAGATATAATATGATTTGCGAAGTGTTATGTATTCCTCGTCTACACTTCAAATGAATGTAAATGCGACACTTCCGTGCAAGGAAATAGCGTTTGCAGATGTCTACGTATCGAAGCAATAGAGTTCAAATGCTTCTTAAAACGAGATATCGCATCTCATTTCTATGATTCATGGTAAGATATAATATGATTTGCGAAGTGTTATGTATTCCTCGTCTACACTTCAAATGAATGTGAATGCGATACTTCCTCGCTAGGAAATAGCGTTTGCAGATGTCTACGTATCGTAGCAATAGCTTTCTAATGCTTCCTAAAACGCGATATCGCATCTCATTTCTATGTTTCATGGTAAGATATAACATGATTTGCGAAGTGTCATGTATTCCTCGTCTACACTTCAAATGAATGTGAATGCGATACTTCCCCGCTAGGAAGTAGCCTTTGCAGATGTCTACGTATCGTAGCAATAGCTTTCAAATGCTTCTTAAAACGCGATATCGAATCTCATTTCTATGTTTCATGGTATAGATATAATATGATTTGCGAAGGATCATGTATTCCTCGTCTACACTTCAAATGAATGTAAATGCGACACTTCCTTTCTAGGAAATAGCTTTTGCAGATGTCTACGTATCGAAGCAATAGAGTGCAAACGCTTCTTAAAACGAGATATTGCATCTCATATCTATGTTTCATGATGAGATATAATATTCATTGCGAAGTGTTATGCATTCCCCGTCTACGATTCAAATGAATGTAAATGTGACACTTCCTTGCAGGGAAATAGCGTTTGCAGATGTCTACGTATCGTAGCAATAGAGTTCTAATGCTTCTTAAAACGCGATATCGCATCTCATTTCTATGTTTCATGGTAAGATATAATATGATTTGCGAAGTGTTATGTATTCCTCGCCTACACTTCAAACAAATGTAAATGCGACACTTCTTTGCTAGGAAATAGCGTTTGCAAATGTCTACCTATCGTAGCAATAGTGTTCTAATGCTTCTTAAAACGCGATCTCGCATCTCATTTCTATGTTTCATGGTAAGATATAATATGATTTGCGAAGTGTCATGTATTCCTCGTCTACACTTCAAATGAATGTAAATGCGACACTTCCTTGCAAGGAAATAGCTTTTGCAGATGTCTAGGTATCGTAGCAATAGAGTTCTAATGCTTCTTAAAACGCAATATCGCATGTCATTTCTATGTTTCATGGTAAGATATAATATGATTTGCGAAGTGTTATGTATTCCTCGTCTACACTTCAAACGAATGTAAATGCGACACTTCTTTGCTAGGAAATAGCGTTTGCAAATGTCTACCTATCGCAGCAATAGTGTTCTAATGCTTCTTAAAACGCGATATCGCATCTCATTTCTATGTTTCATGGTAAGATATAATATGATTTGCGAAGTGTTATGTATTCCTCGTCTACATTTCAAATGAAAGTAAATGCGACACTTCCTTGCAAGGAAATAGCGATTGCAGATGTCTACGTATCGTAGCAATAGAGTTCATATGATTCTTAAAACGCGATATCGCATCTCATTTCTATGTTTCATGGTAAGATATAACATGATTTGCGAAGTGTTATGTATTCCTCGTCTACACTTCAAATAAATGTGAATGCGATACTTCCTCGCTAGGAAATAGCGTTTGCAGATATCTACGTATCGTAGCAATAGCTTTCTAATGCTTCTTAAAACGCGATATCGAATCTCATTTCTATGTTTCATGGTATAGATATAATATGATTTGCGAAGTATCGTGTATTCCTCGTCTACACTTCAAATGAATGTAAATGCGACACTTCCTTGCTAGGAAATAGCGTCTGCAGATGTCTAGGTTTCGTAGCAATAGAGTTCTAATGCTTCTTAAAACGCAATATCGCATGTCATTTCTATGTTTCATGGTAAGATATAATATGATTTGCGAAGTGTTATGTATTCCTCGTCTACACTTCAAATGAATGTAAATGCGACACTTCTTTGCTAGGAAATTGCGTTTGCAAATGTCTACCTATCGTAGCAATAGTGTTCTAATGCTTCTTAAAACGCGATATCGCATCTCATTTCTACGTTTCACGGTAAGATATAATATGATTTGCGAAGTGTCATGTATTCCTCGTCTACACTTCAAATGAATGTGAATGCGATACTTCCTCGCTAGGAAATAACGTTTGCACATATCTACGTATCGTAGCAATAGCTTTCTAATGCTTCTTAAAACGCGATATCGAATCTCATTTCTATGTTTCATGGTATAGATATAATATGATTTGCGATGTATCATGTATTCCTTGTCTACACTTCAAATGAATGTAAATGCGACACTTCCTTGCTAGGAAATAGCGTCTGCAGATGTCTAGGTATCGTAGCAATAGAGTTCAAATGCTTCTTAAAACGAGATATTGCATCTCATATCTATGTTTCATTATAAGGTATAATATTGATTGCGAAGTGTTATGCATTCCTCGTCTACGTTTCAAATGAATGTAAATGCGACACTTCCATGCAAGGATATAACGTTTGCAGATGTCTACGTATCGTAGCAATAGGGTTCTAATGCTTCTTAAAACGCGATATCGCATCTCATTTCTATGTTTCATGGTAAGATATAATATGATTTGCGAAGTGTTATGTATTCCTCGTCTACACTTCAAATGAATGTAAATGCGACACTTCTTTGCTAGGAAATAGCGTTTGCAAATGTCTACCTATCGTAGCAATAGTGTTCTAGTGCTTCTTAAAACGCGATATCGCATCTCATTTCTATGTTTCATGGTAAGATATAATATGATTTGCGAAGTATCATATTTTCCTCGTCTACACTTCAAATGAATGTAAATGCGTCACTTCCTTGCTAGGAAATAGCGTCTGCCGATGTCTAGGTATCGTAGCAATAGAGTTCGAATGCTACTTAAAACGCGATATCGCATCTCATTTCTATGCTTCATGGAAAGATATAATATGATTTGCGAAGTGTTATGTATTCCTCGTCTACTCTTCAAATGAATGTAAATACGACACTTCCTTGCAAGGAAATAGCGATTGCAGATGTGTACGTATCGTGGCAATAGAGTTCATATGATTCTTAAAACGCGATATCGCATCTCATTTCTATGTTTCATGGTAAGATATAACATGATTTGCGAAGTGTTATGTATTCCTCGTCTACACTTCAAATGAATGTGAATGCGATACTTCCTCGCTAGGAAATAGCGTTTGCAGATATCTACGTGTCGTCGCAATAGCTTTCTAATGCTTCTTAAAACGGGACATCGAATCTCATTTCTATGTTTCATGGTATAGATATAATATGATTTGCGAAGGATCATGTATTCCTCGTCTACACTTCAAATGAATGTAAATGCGACACTTCCTTGCTAGGAAATAGCTTTTGCAGATGTCTACGTATCGAAGCAATAGAGTTCAAACGCTTCTTAAAACGAGATATTGCATCTCATATCTATGTTTCATGATGAGATATAATATTCATTGCGAAGTGTTATGCATTCCCCGTCTACGATTCAAATGAATGTAAACGTGACACTTCCTTGCAGGGAAATAGCGTTTGCAGATGTCTACGTATCCTAGCAATAGAGTTCTAATGCTTCTTAAAACGCGATATCGCATCTCATTTCTATGTTTCATGGTAAGATATAATATGATTTGCGAAGTGTTATGTATTCCTCGCCTACACTTCAAATGAATGTAAATGCGACACTTCTTTGCTAGGAAATAGCGTTTGCAAATGTCTACCTATCGTAGAAATAGTGTTCTAATGCTTCTTAAAACGCGATATCGCATCTCATTTCTATGTTTCATGGTAAGATATAATATGATTTGCGAAGTGTCATGTATTCCTCGTCTACACTTCAAATGATTGTAAATGCGACACTTCCTTGCTAGGAAATAGCGTCTGCAGATGTCTAGGTATCGTAGCAATAGAGTTCTAATGCTTCTTAAAACGCGACATCGCATCTCATTTCAATGCTTCATGGTAAGATATAATATGATTTGCGAAGTGTTATGTATTCCTCGTCTACACTTCAAATGAATGTGAATGCGATACTTCCTCGCTAGGAAATAGCGTTTGCAGATGTCTACGTATCGTAGCAATAGCTTTCTAATGCTTCTTAAAACGAGATATTGCATCTCATATCTATGTTTGATGATAAGATATAATATTCATTGCGAGGTGTTATGCATTCCTCGTCTACGATTCAAATGAATGTAAATGCGACACTTCCATGCAAGGAAATAGCATTTGCAGATGTCTACGTATCGTAGCAATAGAGTTCTTATGATTCTAAAAACGCTATATTGCATCTCACTTCAACGTTTCATGGTAAGATATAATATGATTTGCGAAGTGTTATGTATTCCTCGTCTACAATTCAAATGAATGTGAATGCGCCACTTCCATGCAAGGAAATAACGTTTGCAGATGTCTACGTATCGTAGCAATAGGGTTCTAATGCTTCTTAAAACGCGACATGGCATCTCATTTCTATGTTCCATGGTAAGATATAATATGATTTGCGAAGTGTTATGTATTCCTCGTCTACACTTCAAATGAATGTAAATGCGACACTTCTTTGCTAGGAAATAGCGTTTGCAAATGTCTACCTATCGTTGCAATAGTGTTCTAATGCTTCTTAAAACGCGATATCGCATCTCATTTCTATGCTTCATGGAAAGATATAATATGATTTGCGAAGTGTTATGTATTCCTCGTCTACTCTTCAAATGAATGTAAATGCGACACTTCCTTGCAAGGAAATAGCGATTGCAGATGTGTACGTGCCGTGGCAATAGAGTTCATATGATACTTAAAACGCGATATCGCATCTCATTTCTATGTTTCATGGTAAGATATAACATGATTTGCGAAGTGTTATGTACTCCTCGTCAACACTTCAAATGAATGTGAATGCGATACTTCCTCGCTAGGAAATAGCGTTTGCAGATGTCTACGTATCGTAGCAATAGCTTTCTAATGCTTCTTAAAACGCGATATCGAATCTCATTTCTATGTTTCATGGTAAGATATAATATGATTTGCGAAGTATCATGTATTCCTCGTCTACACTTCAAATGAATGTAAATGCGACACTTCCTTGCTAGGAAATAGCGTCTGCCGATGTCTAGGTATCGTAGCAATAGAGTTCTAATGCTACTTAAAACGCGATATCGCATCTCATTTCTATGTTTCATGGTAAGATATAATATGATTTGCGAAGTGTTATGTATTCCTCGCCTACACTTCAAATGAATGTAAATGCGACACTTCCTTGCAAGGAAATAGCGATTGCAGATGTCTACGTATCGTAGCAATAGAGTTCTAATGCTTCTTAAAACGCGATATCGCATCTCATTTCTATGCTTCATGGTAAGATATAATATGATTGGCGAACTGTTATGGATTCCTCGTCTACGATTCAAATGAATGTAAATGCGACACTTCCTTGCAAGGAAATAGCGTTTGCAGATGTCTACGTATCGTAGCAATAGAGTTCTAGTGCTTCTTAAAACGCGACATCGAATCTCATTTCTATGTTTCATGGTATAGATATAATATGATTTGCGAAGGATCATGTATTCCTCGTCTACACTTCAAATGAATGTAAATGCGACACTTCCTTGCTAGGAAATAGCATTTGCAGATGTCTACGTATCGAAGCAATAGAGTTCAAACGCTTCTTAAAACGAGATATTGCATCTCATATCTATGTTTCATGATGAGATATAATATTCATTGCGAAGCGTTATGCATTCCCCGTCTACGATTCAAATGAATGTAAATGTGACACTTCCTTGCAGGGAAATAGCGTTTGCAGATGTCTACGTATCGTAGCAATAGAGTTCTAATGCTTCTTAAAACGCGATATCGCAGCTCATTTCTATGTTTCATGGTAAGATATAATGTGATTTGCGAAGTGTTATGTATTCCTCGCCTACACTTCAAATGAATGTAAATGCGACACTTCTTTGCTAGGAAATAGCGTTTGCAAATGTCTACCTATCGCAGCAATAGTGTTCTAATGCTTCTTAAAACGCGATATCGCATCTCATTTCTATGTTTCATGGTAAGATATAATATGATTTGCGAAGTGTCATGTATTCCTCGTCTACACTTCAAATGAATGTGAATGCGATACTTCCTCGCTAGGAAATAGCGTTTGCAGATATCTACGTATCGTAGCAATAGCTTTCTAATGCTTCTTAAAACGCGATATCGCATCTCATTTCTATGTTTCATGGTAAGATATAACATGATTTGCGAAGTGTTATGTATTCCTCGTCTACTCTTCAAATGAATGTAAATGCGACACTTCCTTGCAAGGAAATAGCGATTGCAGATGTGTACGTATCGTGGCAATAGAGTTCATATGATTCTTAAAACGCGATATCGCATCTCATTTCTATGTTTCATGGTAAGATATAACATGATTTGCGAAGTGTTATGTATTCCTCGTCTACACTTCAAATGAATGTAAATGCGACACTTCTTTGCTAGGAAATAGCGTTTGCAAATGTCTACCTATCGTAGCAATAGTGTTCTAATGCTTCTTAAAACGCGATATCGCATCTCATTTCTATGTTTCATGGTAAGATATAATATGATTTGCGAAGTATCATGTATTCCTCGTCTACACTTCTAATGAATGTAAATGCGACACTTCCTTGCTAGGAAATAGCGTCTGCCGATGTCTAGGTATCGTAGCAATAGAGTTCTAATGCTACTTAAAACGCGATATCGCATCTCATTTCTATGCTTCATGGAAAGATATAATATGATTTGCGAAGTGTTATGTATTCCTCGTCTACTCTTCAAATGAATGTAAATGCGACACTTCCTTGCAAGGAAATAGCGATTGCTGATGTGTACGTATCGTGGCAATAGAGTTCATATGATTCTTAAAACGCGATATCGCATCTCATTTCTATGTTTCATGGTAAGATATAACATGATTTGCGAAGTGTTATGTACTCCTCGTCTACACTTCAAATGAATGTGAATGCGATACTTCCTCGCTAGGAAATAGCGTTTGCAGATGTCTACGTACCGTAGCAATAGCTTTCTAATGCTTCTTAAAACGCGATATCGAATCTCATTTCTATGTTTCATGGTAAGATATAATATGATTTGCGAAGTATCATGTATTCCTCGTCTACACTTCAAATGAATGTAAATGCGACACTTCCTTGCTAGGAAATAGCGTCTGCCGATGTCTAGGTATCGTAGCAATAGAGTTCTAATGCTACTTAAAACGCGATGTCGCATCTCATTTCTATGCTTCATGGTAAGATATAATATGATTTGCGAAGTGTTATGTATTCCTCGTCTACGATTCACATGAATGTAAATGCGACACTTCCTTGCAAGGAAATAGCGTTTGCAGATGTCTACGTATCGTAGCAATAGAGTTCTAATGCTTCTTAAAACGCGATATCGCATCTCATTTCTATGTTTCATGGTAAGATATAATATGATTTGCGAAGTATCATGTATTCCTCGTCTACACTTCAAATGAATGTAAATGCGACACTTCCTTGGTAGGAAATAGCGTCTGCCGATATCTAGGTATCGTAGCAATAGAGTTCTAATGCT
Source organism: Xylocopa sonorina (assembly GCF_050948175.1). Classification (NCBI taxonomy): domain Eukaryota; kingdom Metazoa; phylum Arthropoda; class Insecta; order Hymenoptera; family Apidae; genus Xylocopa; species Xylocopa sonorina. The sequence goes on along the minus strand of NW_027490497.1, from coordinate 63,161 downwards.
ACTTAAAACGCGATATCGCATCTCATTTCTATGCTTCATGGTAAGATATAATATGATTGGCGAAGTGTTATGTATTCCTCGTCTACGATTCAAATGAATGTAAATGCGACACTTCCTTGCAAGGAAATAGCGTTTGCAGATGTCTACGTATCGTAGCAATAGAGTTCTAGTGCTTCTTAAAACGCGATATCGCATCTCATTTCTATGTTTCATGGTAAGATATAATATGATTTGCGAAGTGTTATGTATTCCTCGCCTACACTTCAAATGAATGTAAATGCGACACTTCCTTGCAAGGAAATAGCGATTGCAGATGTCTACGTATCGTAGCAATAGAGTTCATATGATTCTTAAAACGCGATATCGCATCTCATTTCTATGTTTCATGGTAAGATATAACATGATTTGCGAAGTATCATGTATTCCTCGTCTACACTTCAAATGAATGTTAATGCGACACTTCCTTGCAAGGAAATAGCGATTGCAGATGTCTACGTATCGTAGCAATAGAGTTCAAATGATTCTTAAAACGCGATATCGCATCTCATTTCTATGTTTCATGGTAAGATATAACATGATTTGCGAAGTGTTATGTATTCCTCGTCTACACATCAAATGAATGTGAATGCGATACTTCCTCGCTAGGAAATAGCGTTTGCAGATGTCTACGTATCGTAGCAATAGAGTTCTACTGCTTCTTAAAACGCGATATCGCATCTCATTTCTATGTTTCATGGTAAGATATAACATGATTTGCGAAGCGTTATGTATTCCTCGTCTGCACTTCAAATGAATGTGAATGCGATACTTCCTCGCTAGGAAATAGCGTTTGCAGATATCTACGTATCGTAGCAATAGCTTTCTAATGCTTCTTAAAACGCGATATCGAATCTCATTTCTATGTTTCATGGTATAGATATAATATGATTTGCGAAGTATCATTTATTCCTCGTCTACACTTCAAATGAATGTAAATGCGACACTTCTTTGCTAGGAAATAGCGTTTGCAAATGTCTACCTATCGTAGCAATAGTGTTCTAATGCTTCTTAAAACGCGATATCGCATCTCATTTCTATGTTTCATGGTAAGATATAATATGATTTGCGAAGTGTCATGTATTCCTCGTCTACACTTCAAATGAATGTGAATGCGATACTTCCTCGCTGGGAAATAGCGTTTGCAGATATCTACGTATCGTAGCAATAGCTTTCTAATGCTTCCTAAAACGCGATATCGCATCTCATTTCTATGTTTCATGGTAAGATATAATATGATTTGGGAAGTGTTATGTATTCCTCGCCTACACTTCAAATGAATGTAAATGCGACACTTCCTTGCAAGGAAATAGCGATTGCAGATGTCTACGTATCGTAGCAATAGAGTTCATATGATTCTTAAAACGCGATATCGCATCTCATTTCTATGTTTCATGGTGAGATATAACATGATTTGCGAAGTGTTATGTATTCCTCGTCTACACTTCAAATGAATGTGAATGCGATACTTCCTCGCTAGGAAATAGCGTTTGCAGATATCTACGTGTCGTAGCAATAGCTTTCTAATGCTTCTTAAAACGCGACATCGAATCTCATTTCTATGTTTCATGGTATAGATATAATATGATTTGCGAAGGATCATGTATTCCTCGTCTACACTTCAAATGAATGTAAATGCGACACTTCCTTGCTAGGAAATAGCATTTGCAGATGTCTACGTATCGAAGCAATAGAGTTCAAACGCTTCTTAAAACGAGATATTGCATCTCATATCTATGTTTCATGATGAGATATAATATTCATTGCGAAGTGTTATGCATTCCCCGTCTACGATTCAAATGAATGTAAATGTGACACTTCCTTGCAGGGAAATAGCGTTTGCAGATGTCTACGTATCGTAGCAATAGAGTTCTAATGCTTCTTAAAACGCGATATCGCATCTCATTTCTATGTTTCATGGTAAGATATAATGTGATTTGCGAAGTGTTATGTATTCCTCGCCTACACTTCAAATGAATGTAAATGCGACACTTCCTTGCAAGGAAATAGCGTCTGCAGATGTCTAGGTATCGTAGCAATAGAGTTCTAATGCTTCTTAAAACGCAATATCGCATGTCATTTCTATGTTTCATGGTAAGATATAATATGATTTGCGAAGTGTTATGTATTCCTCGTCTACACTTCAAATGAATGTAAATGCGACACTTCTTTGCTAGGAAATAGCGTTTGCAAATGTCTACCTTTCGCAGCAATAGTGTTCTAATGCTTCTTAAAACGCGATATCGCATCTCATTTCTATGTTTCATGGTAAGATATAATATGATTTGCGAAGTGTCATGTATTCCTCGTCTACACTTCAAATGAATGTGAATGCGATACTTCCTCGCTAGGAAATAGCGTTTGCAGATATCTACGTATCGTAGCAATAGCTTTCTAATGCTTCTTAAAACGCGATATCGCATCTCATTTCTATGGTAAGATATAATATGATTTGGGAAGTGTTATGTATTCCTCGCCTACACTTCAAATGAATGTAAATGCGACACTTCCTTGCAAGGAAATATCGATTGCAGATGTCTACGTATCGTAGCAATAGAGTTCATATGATTCTTAAAACGCGATATCGCATCTCATTTCTATGTTTCATGGTAAGATATAACATGATTTGCGAAGTGTTATGTATTCCTCGTCTACACTTCAAATGAATGTGAATGCGATACTTCCTCGCTAGGAAATAACGTTTGCACATATCTACGTATCGTAGCAATAGCTTTCTAATGCTTCTTAAAACGCGATATCGAATCTCATTTCTATGTTTCATGGTAAGATATAATATGATTTGCGAAGTGTTATGTATTCCTCGTCTACACTTCAAATGAATGTAAATGCGACACTTCTTTGCTAGGAAATAGCGTTTGCAAATGTCTACCTATCGCAGCAATAGTGTTCTAATGCTTCTTAAAACGCGATATCGCATCTCATTTCTATGTTTCATGGTAAGATATAATATGATTTGCGAAGTGTCATGTATTCCTCGTCTACACTTCAAATGAATGTGAATGCGATACTTCCTCGCTAGGAAATAGCGTTTGCAGATATCTACGTATCGTAGCAATAGCTTTCTAATGCTTCTTAAAACGCGATATCGCATCTCATTTCTATGTTTCATGGTAAGATATAATATGATTTGCGAAGTGTCATGTATTCCTCGTCTACACTTCAAATGAATGTGAATGCGATACTTCCTCGCTAGGAAATAGCGTTTGCAGATATCTACGTATCGTAGCAATAGCTTTCTAATGCTTCTTAAAACGCGATATCGCATCTCATTTCTATGGTAAGATATAATATGATTTGGGAAGTGTTATGTATTCCTCGCCTACACTTCAAATGAATGTAAATGCGACACTTCCTTGCAAGGAAATAGCGTCTGCAGATGTCTAGGTATCGTAGCAATAGAGTTCTAATGCTTCTTAAAACGCAATATCGCATGTCATTTCTATGTTTCATGGTAAGATATAATATGATTTGCGAAGTGTTATGTATTCCTCGTCTACACTTCAAATGAATGTAAATGCGACACTTCTTTGCTAGGAAATAGCGTTTGCAAATGTCTACCTATCGCAGCAATAGTGTTCTAATGCTTCTTAAAACGCGATATCGCATCTCATTTCTATGTTTCATGGTAAGATATAATATGATTTGCGAAGTGTCATGTATTCCTCGTCTACACTTCAAATGAATGTGAATGCGATACTTCCTCGCTAGGAAATAGCGTTTGCAGATATCTACGTATCGTAGCAATAGCTTTCTAATGCTTCTTAAAACGCGATATCGCATCTCATTTCTATGGTAAGATATAATATGATTTGGGAAGTGTTATGTATTCCTCGCCTACACTTCAAATGAATGTAAATGCGACACTTCCTTGCAAGGAAATATCGATTGCAGATGTCTACGTATCGTAGCAATAGAGTTCATATGATTCTTAAAACGCGATATCGCATCTCATTTCTATGTTTCATGGTAAGATATAACATGATTTGCGAAGTGTTATGTATTCCTCGTCTACACTTCAAATGAATGTGAATGCGATACTTCCTCGCTAGGAAATAACGTTTGCACATATCTACGTATCGTAGCAATAGCTTTCTAATGCTTCTTAAAACGCGATATCGAATCTCATTTCTATGTTTCATGGTATAGATATAATATGATTTGCGATGTATCATGTATTCCTTGTCTACACTTCAAATGAATGTAAATGCGACACTTCCTTGCTAGGAAATAGCGTCTGCAGATGTCTAGGTATCGTAGCAATAGAGTTCAAATGCTTCTTAAAACGAGATATTGCATCTCATATCTATGTTTCATTATAAGGTATAATATTGATTGCGAAGTGTTATGCATTCCTCGTCTACGTTTCAAATGAATGTAAATGCGACACTTCCATGCAAGGAAATAACGTTTGCAGATGTCTACGTATCGTAGCAATAAGGTTCTAATGCTTCTTAAAACGCGATATCGCATCTCATTTCTATGTTTCATGGTAAGATATAATATGATTTGCGAAGTGTTATGTATTCCTCGTCTACACTTCAAATGAATGTAAATGCGACACTTCTTTGCTAGGAAATAGCGTTTGCAAATGTCTACCTATCGCAGCAATAGTGTTCTAATGCTTCTTAAAACGCGATATCGCATCTCATTTCTATGTTTCATGGTAAGATATAATATGATTTGCGAAGTGTCATGTATTCCTCGTCTACACTTCAAATGAATGTGAATGCGATACTTCCTCGCTAGGAAATAGCGTTTGCAGATATCTACGTATCGTAGCAATAGCTTTCTAATGCTTCTTAAAACGCGATATCGCATCTCATTTCTATGGTAAGATATAATATGATTTGGGAAGTGTTATGTATTCCTCGCCTACACTTCAAATGAATGTAAATGCGACACTTCCTTGCAAGGAAATATCGATTGCAGATGTCTACGTATCGTAGCAATAGAGTTCATATGATTCTTAAAACGCGATATCGCATCTCATTTCTATGTTTCATGGTAAGATATAACATGATTTGCGAAGTGTTATGTATTCCTCGTCTACACTTCAAATGAATGTGAATGCGATACTTCCTCGCTAGGAAATAACGTTTGCACATATCTACGTATCGTAGCAATAGCTTTCTAATGCTTCTTAAAACGCGATATCGAATCTCATTTCTATGTTTCATGGTATAGATATAATATGATTTGCGATGTATCATGTATTCCTTGTCTACACTTCAAATGAATGTAAATGCGACACTTCCTTGCTAGGAAATAGCGTCTGCAGATGTCTAGGTATCGTAGCAATAGAGTTCAAATGCTTCTTAAAACGAGATATTGCATCTCATATCTATGTTTCATTATAAGGTATAATATTGATTGCGAAGTGTTATGCATTCCTCGTCTACGTTTCAAATGAATGTAAATGCGACACTTCCATGCAAGGAAATAACGTTTGCAGATGTCTACGTATCGTAGCAATAAGGTTCTAATGCTTCTTAAAACGCGATATCGCATCTCATTTCTATGTTTCATGGTAAGATATAATATGATTTGCGAAGTGTTATGTATTCCTCGTCTACACTTCAAATGAATGTAAATGCGACACTTCTTTGCTAGGAAATAGCGTTTGCAAATGTCTACCTATCGTAGCAATAGTGTTCTAATGCTTCTTAAAACGCGATATCGCATCTCATTTCTATGTTTCATGGTAAGATATAATATGATTTGCGAAGTATCATGTATTCCTCGTCTACACTTCAAATGAATGTAAATGCGACACTTCCTTGCTAGGAAATAGCGTCTGCCGATGTCTAGGTATCGTAGCAATAGAGTTCTAATGCTACTTAAAACGCGATATCGCATCTCATTTCTATGCTTCATGGAAAGATATAATATGATTTGCGAAGTGTTATGTATTCCTCGTCTACTCTTCAAATGAATGTAAATGCGACACTTCCTTGCAAGGAAATAGCGATTGCAGATGTGTACGTATCGTGGCAATAGAGTTCATATGATTCTTAAAACGCGATATCGCATCTCATTTCTATGTTTCATGGTAAGATATAACATGATTTGCGAAGTGTTATGTACTCCTCGTCTACACTTCAAATGAATGTGAATGCGATACTTCCTCGCTAGGAAATAGCGTTTGCAGATGTCTACGTATCGTAGCAATAGCTTTCTAATGCTTCTTAAAACGCGATATCGAATCTCATTTCTATGTTTCATGGTAAGATATAATATGATTTGCGAAGTATCATGTATTCCTCGTCTACACTTCAAATGAATGTAAATGCGACACTTCCTTGCTAGGAAACAGCGTCTGCCGATGTCTAGGTATCGTAGCAATAGAGTTCTAATGCTACTTAAAACGCGATATCGCATCTCATTTCTATGCTTCATGGTAAGATATAATATGATTTGCGAAGTGTTATGTATTCCTCGTCTACGATTCAAATGAATGTAAATGCGACACTTCCATGCAAGGAAATAACGTTTGCAGATGTCTACGTATCGTAGCAATAAGGTTCTAATGCTTCTTAAAACGCGATATCGCATCTCATTTCTATGTTTCATGGTAAGATATAATATGATTTGCGAAGTATCATGTATTCCTCGTCTACACTTCAAATGAATGTAAATGCGACACTTCCTTGCTAGGAAATAGCGTCTGCCGATATCTAGGTATCGTAGCAATAGAGTTCTAATGCTACTTAAAACGCGATATCGCATCTCATTTCTATGCTTCATGGTAAGATATAATATGATTGGCGATGTGTTATGTATTCCTCGTCTACGATTCAAATGAATGTAAATGCGACACTTCCTTGCAAGGAAATAGCGTTTGCAGATGTCTACGTATCGTAGCAATAGAGTTCTAGTGCTTCTTAAAACGCGATATCGCATCTCATTTCTATGTTTCATGGTAAGATATAATGTGATTTGCGAAGTGTTATGTATTCCTCGCCTACACTTCAAATGATTGTAAATGCGACACTTCCTTGCAAGGAAATAGCGATTGCAGATGTCTACGTATCGTAGCAATAGAGTTCATATGATTCTTAAAATGCGATATCGCATCTCATTTCTATGTTTCATGGTAAGATATAACATGATTTGCGAAGTGTTATGTATTCCTCGTCTACACCTCAAATGAATGTGAATGCGATACTTCCTCGCTAGGAAATAGCGTTTGCAGATATCTACGTGTCGTAGCAATAGCTTTCTAATGCTTCTTAAAACGCGATATCGAATCTCATTTCTATGTTTCATGGTATAGATATAATATGATTTGCGAAGGATCATGTATTCCTCGTCTACACTTCAAATGAATGTAAATGCGACACTTCCTTGCTAGGAAATAGCTTTTGCAGATGTCTAGGTATCGTAGCAATAGAGTTCTAATGCTTCTTAAAACGCGACATCGCATCTCATTTCAATGCTTCATGGTAAGATATAATATGATTTGCGAAGTGTTATGTATTCCTCGTCTACACTTCAAATGAATGTAAATGCGACACTTCTTTGCTAGGAAATAGCGTTTGCAAATGTCTACCTATCGTAGAAATAGTGTTCTAATGCTTCTTAAAACGCGATATCGCATCTCATTTCTATGTTTCATGGTAAGATATAATATGATTTGCGAAGTATCATGTATTCCTCGTCTACACATCAAATGAATGTTAATGCGACACTTCCTTGCAAGGAAATAGCGATTGCAGATGTCTACGTATCGTAGCAATAGAGTTCAAATGATTCTTAAAACGCGATATCGCATCTCATTTCTATGTTTCATGGTAAGATATAACATGATTTGCGAAGTGTTATGTATTCCTCGTCTACACATCAAATGAATGTGAATGCGATACTTCCTCGCTAGGAAATAGCGTTTGCAGATGTCTACGTATCGTAGCAATAGCTTTCTAATGCTTCTTAAAACGAGATATTGCATCTCATATCTATGTTTGATGATAAGATATAATATTCATTGCGAAGTGTTATGCATTCCTCGTCTACGGTTCGAATGAATGTAAATGCGACACTTCCATGCAAGGAAACAGCGTTTGCAGATGTCTACGTATCTTAGCAATAGAGTTCTTATGATTCTTAAAACGCTATATTGCATCTCATTTCTACGTTTCATGGTAAGATATAATATGATTTGCGAAGTGTCATGTATTCCTCGTCTACACTACAAATGATTGTAAATGAGATACTTCCTTGCAAGGAAATAGCGATTGCAGATGTCTACGTCTCGTAGCAATAGAGTTCATATGATTCTTAAAACGCGATATCGCATCTCATTTCTATGTTTCATGGTAAGATATAATATGATTTGCGAAGTGTTATGTATTCCTCATCTACACTTCAAATGAATGTAAATGCGACACTTCTTTGCTAGGAATTAGCGTTTGCAAATGTCTACCTATCATAGCAATAGTGTTCTAATGCTTCTTAAATCGCGATATCGCATCTCATTTCTATGTTTCATGGTAAGATATAACATGATTTGCGAAGTGTCATCCATTCCTCGTCTACACTTCAAATGAATGTAAATGCGACACTTCCCTGCTAGGAAATAGCGTCTGCAGATGCCTAGGTATCGTAGCAATACAGTTCTAGTGCTTCTTAAAACGCGATATCGCATCTCATTTCTATGTTTCATGGTAAGATATAATATGATTTGCGAAGTGTTATGTATTCCTCGTCTACACTTCAAATGAATGTAAATGCGACACTTCCTTGCAAGGAAATAGCGTTTGCAGATGTCTACGTATCGTAGCAATAGAGTTCTTATGATTCTTAAAACGCGATATCGCATCTCATTTCTATGTTTCATGGTAAGATATAATATGATTTGCGAAGTGTTATGTATTCCTCATCTACACTTCAAATGAATGTAAATGCGACACTTCTTTGCTAGGAATTAGCGTTTGCAAATGTCTACCTATCATAGCAATAGTGTTCTAATGCTTCTTAAAACGCGATATCGCATCTCATTTCTATGTTTCATGGTAAGATATAACATGATTTGCGAAGTGTTATGCATTCCTCGTCTACACTTCAAATGAATGTAAATGCGACACTTCCTTGCTAGGAAATAGCGATTGCAGATGTCTACGTATCGTAGCAATAGAGTTCTAATGCTTCTTAAAACGCGATATCGCATCTCATTTCTATGCTTCATGGTAAGATATAATATGATTTGCGAAGTGTTATGTATTCCTCGTCTACACTTCAAATGAATGTAAATGCGACACTTCTTTGCTAGGAAATAGCGTTTGCAAATGTCTACCTATTGTAGCAATAGTGTTCTAATGCTTCTTAAAACGCGATATCGCATCTCACTTCTATGTTTCATGGTAAGATATAATATGATTAGCGAAGTATCATGTATTGCTCGTCTACACTTCAAATGAATGTAAATGCGACACTTCCTTGCTAGGAAATAGCGTCTGCAGATGTCTAGGTATCGTAGCAATAGAGTTCTAATGCTACTTAAAACGCGATATCGCATCTCATTTCTATGCTTCATGGTAAGATATAGCATGATTTGCGAAGTGTTATGTATTCCTCGTCTACACATCAAATGAATGTGAATGCGATACTTCCTCGCTAGGAAATAGCGTTAGCAGATGCCTACGTATCGTAGCAATAGCTTTCTAATGCTTCTTAAAACGAGATATTGCATCTCATATCTATGTTTCATGATAAGATATAATATACATTCCGAAGTGTTATGTATTCCTCGTCTACACTTCAAATGAATGTAAATGCGACACTTCCTTGCTAGGCAATAGCGTCTGCAGATGTCTACGTATCGTAGCAATAGAGTTCATATGATTCTTAAAACGCGATATCGCATCTCATTTCTATGTTTCATGGTAAGATATAATATGATTTGCGAAGTGTTATGTATTCCTCGTCTACACTTCAAATGAATGTAAATGCGACACTTCATGCTGGGAAATAGCGTTTGCAAATGTCTACCTATCGTAGCAATAGTGTTCTACTGCTTCTTAAAACGCGATATCGCATCTCATTTCTATGTTTCATGGTAAGATATAATATGATTAGCGAAGTATCATGTATTCCTCGTCTACACTTCAAATGAATGTAAATGCGACACTTCCTTGCTAGGAAATAGCGTTTGCAGATGTCTAGGTATCGTAGCAATATAGTTCTAATGCTACTTAAAACGCGATATCGCATCTCATATCTATGTTTCATGATAAGATATAATATTCATTGCGAAGTGTTATGCACTCCTCGTCTACGATTCAAATTAATGTAAATGCGACACTTCCTTGCAAGGAAATAGCGTTTGCAGATGTCTACGTATCGTAGTAATAGAGTTCTAATGCTTCTTAAAACGCGATATCGCATCTCATTTCTATGTTTCATGGTAAGATATAATATGATTTGCGAAGTGTTATGTATTCCTCATCTACACTTCAAATGAATGTAAATGCGACACTTCTTTGCTAGGAAATAGCGTTTGCAAATGTCTACCTATCATAGCAATAGTGTTCTAATGCTTCCTGAAACGCGATATCGCATCTCATTTCTATGTTTCATGGTAAGATATAACATGATTTACGAAGTGTCATGAATTCCTCGTCCACACTACAAATGAATGTAAATGCGATACTTCCTTGCTAGGAAATAGCGTCTGCAGATGTCTAGGTATCGTAGCAATAGAGTTCTAATGCTTCTTAAAACGCGATATCGCATCTCATTTCTATGTTTCATGGTAAGATATAATATGATTTGCGAAGTGTGATGTATTCCTCGTCTACACTACAAATGATTGTAAATGAGATACTTCCTTGCAAGGAAATAGCGATTGCAGATGTCTACGTCTCGTAGCAATAGAGTTCATATGATTCTTAAAACGCGATATCGCATCTCATTTCTATGCTTCATGGTAAGATATAATATGATTTGCGAAGTGTTATGTATTCCTCGTCTACACTTCAAATGAATGTAAATGCGACACTTCTTTGCTAGGAAGTAGCGTTTGCAAATGTCTACCTATTGTAGCAATAGTGTTCTAATGCTTCTTAAAACGCGATATCGCATCTCACTTCTATGTTTCATGGTAAGATATAATATGATTAGCGAAGTATCATGTATTGCTCGTCTACACTTCAAATGAATGTAAATGCGACACTTCCTTGCTAGGAAATAGCGTCTGCAGATGTCTAGGTATCGTAGCAATAGAGTTCTAATGCTACTTAAAACGCGATATCGCATCTCATTTCTATGCTTCATGGTAAGATATAGCATGATTTGCGAAGTGTTATGTATTCCTCGTCTACACATCAAATGAATGTGAATGCGATACTTCCTCGCTAGGAAATAGCGTTAGCAGATGTCTACGTATCGTAGCAATAGCTTTCTAATGCTTCTTAAAACGAGATATTGCATCTCATATCTATGTTTCATGATAAGATATAATATACATTCCGAAGTGTTATGTATTCCTCGTCTACACTTCAAATGAATGTAAATGCGACACTTCCTTGCTAGGCAATAGCGTCTGCAGATGTCTACGTATCGTAGCAATAGAGTTCATATGATTCTTAAAACGCGATATCGCATCTCATTTCTATGTTTCATGGTAAGATATAATATGATTAGCGAAGTATCATGTATTCCTCGTCTACACTTCAAATGAATGTAAATGCGACACTTCCTTGCTAGGAAATAGCGTTTGCAGATGTCTAGGTATCGTAGCAATATAGTTCTAATGCTACTTAAAACGCGATATCGCATCTCATATCTATGTTTCCCGATAAGATATAATATTCATTGCGAAGTGTTATGCACTCCTCGTCTACGATTCAAATTAATGTAAATGCGACACTTCCTTGCAAGGAAATAGCGTTTGCAGATGTCTACGTATCGTAGTAATAGAGTTCTAATGCTTCTTAAAACGCGATATCGCATCTCATTTCTATGTTTCATGGTAAGATATAATATGATTTGCGAAGTGTTATGTATTCCTCATCTACACTTCAAATGAATGTAAATGCGACACTTCTTTGCTAGGAAATAGCGTTTGCAAATGTCTACCTATCATAGCAACAGTGTTCTAATGCTTCTTGAAACGCGATATCGCATCTCATTTCTATGTTTCATGGTAAGATATAACATGATTTACGAAGTGTCATGAATTCCTCGTCCACACTACAAATGAATGTAAATGCGATACTTCCTTGCTAGGAAATAGCGTCTGCAGATGTCTAGGTATCGTAGCAATAGAGTTCTAATGCTTCTTAAAACGCGATATCGCATCTCATTTCTATGTTTCATGGTAAGGTATAATATGATTTGCGAAGTGTCATGTATTCCTCGTCTACACTACAAATGATTGTAAATGAGATACTTCCTTGCAAGGAAATAGCGATTGCAGATGTCTGGGTATCGTAGCAATATAGTTCTAATGCTACTTAAAACGCGATATCGCATCTCATATCTATGTTTCCTGATAAGATATAATATTCATTGCGAAGTGTTATGCACTCCTCGTCTACGATTCAAATTAATGTAAATGCGACACTTCCTTGCAAGGAAATAGCGTTTGCAGATGTCTACGTATCGTAGTAATAGAGTTCTAATGCTTCTTAAAACGCGATATCGCATCTCATTTCTATGTTTCATGGTAAGATATAATATGATTTGCGAAGTGTTATGTATTCCTCATCTACACTTCAAATGAATGTAAATGCGACACTTCTTTGCTAGGAAATAGCGTTTGCAAATGTCTACCTATCATAGCAACAGTGTTCTAATGCTTCTTGAAACGCGATATCGCATCTCATTTCTATGTTTCATGGTAAGATATAACATGATTTACGAAGTGTCATGAATTCCTCGTCCACACTACAAATGAATGTAAATGCGATACTTCCTTGCTAGGAAATAGCGTCTGCAGATGTCTAGGTATCGTAGCAATAGAGTTCTAATGCTTCTTAAAACGCGATATCGCATCTCATTTCTATGTTTCATGGTAAGGTATAATATGATTTGCGAAGTGTCATGTATTCCTCGTCTACACTACAAATGATTGTAAATGAGATACTTCCTTGCAAGGAAATAGCGATTGCAGATGTCTACGTCTCGTAGCAATAGAGTTCATATGATTCTTAAAACGCGATATCGCATCTCATTTCTATGTTTCATGGTAAGATATAACATGATTTGCGAAGTGTTATGCATTCCTCGTCTACGATTCAAATGAATGTAAATGCGACACATCCTTGCAAGGAAATAGCGTTTGCAGATGTCTACGTATCGTAGAGAATAGAGTTCTTATGATTCTTAAAACGCGATATCGCATCTCATTTCTATGTTTCATGGTAAGATATAATATGATTTGCGAAGTGTTATGTATTCCTCATCTACACTTCAAATGAATGTAAATGCGACACTTCTTTGCTAGGAAATAGCGTTTGCAAATGTCTACCTATCATAGCAATAGTGTTCTAATGCTTCTTAAAACGCGATATCGCATCTCATTTCTATGTTTCATGGCAAGATATAACATGATTTGCGAAGTGTCATGCATTCCTCGTCTACACTACAAATGAATGTAAATGCGATACTTCCTTGCTAGGAAATAGCGTCTGCAGATGTCTAGGTATCGTAGCAATAGAGTTCTAATGCTTCTTAAAACGCGATATCGCATCTCATTTCTATGTTTCATGGTAAGATATAATATGATTTGCGAAGTGTCATGTATTCCGCGTCTACACTACAAATGATTGTAAATGAGATACTTCCTTGCAAGGAAATAGCGATTGCAGATGTCTACGTCTCGTAGCAATAGAGTTCATATGATTCTTAAAACGCGATATCGCATCTCATTTCTATGTTTCATGGTAAGATATAACATGATTTGCGAAGTGTTATGCATTCCTCGTCTACGATTCAAATGAATGTAAATGCGACACTTCCTTGCAAGGAAATAGCGTTTGCAGATGTCTACGTATCGTAGCAATAGAGTTCTTATGATTCTTAAAACGCGATATCGCATCTCATTTCTATGTTTCATGGTAAGATATAATATGATTTGCGAAGTATCATGTATTCCTCGTCTACACTTCAAATGAATGTAAATGCGACACTTCCTTGCTAGGAAATAGCGTCTGCAGATGTCTAGGTATCGTAGCAATAAAGTTCTAATGCTTCTTAAAACGCGATATCGCATCTCATTTCTATGTTTCATGGTAAGATATAATATGATTTGCGAAGTGTCATGTATTCCACGTCTACACTTCAAATGAATGCAAATGCGACACTACCTTGCTAGGAAATAGAGTTTGCAGATGCCTACGTATCGAAGCAATAGAGTTCAAATGCTTCTTAAAACGAGATATTGCATCTCATATCTATGTTTCCTGATAAGATATAATATTCATTGCGAAGTGTTATGCATTCCTCGCCCACGATTCAAATGAATGTAAATGCGACACTTCCTTGCAAGGAAATAGCGTTTGCAGATGTCTACGTATCGTAGCAATAGAGTTCTTATGATGCTTAAAACGCGATATCGCATCTCATTTCTATGTTTCATGGTAAGATATAATATGATTTGCGAAGTATCATGTATTCCTCGTCTACACTTCAAATGAATGTGAATGCGATACTTCCTCGCTAGGAAATAGCGTTTGCAGATGTCTACGTACCGTAGCAATAGCTTTCTAATGCTTCTTAAAACGCGATATCGAATCTCATTTCTATGTTTCATGGTAAGATATAATATGATTTGCGAAGTATCATGTATTCCTCGTCTACACTTCAAATGAATGTAAATGCGACACTTCCTTGCTAGGAAATAGCGTCTGCCGATGTCTAGGTATCGTAGCAATAGAGTTCTAATGCTACTTAAAACGCGATGTCGCATCTCATTTCTATGCTTCATGGTAAGATATAATATGATTTGCGAAGTGTTATGTATTCCTCGTCTACGATTCACATGAATGTAAATGCGACACTTCCTTGCAAGGAAATAGCGTTTGCAGATGTCTACGTATCGTAGCAATAGAGTTCTAATGCTTCTTAAAACGCGATATCGCATCTCATTTCTATGTTTCATGGTAAGATATAATATGATTTGCGAAGTATCATGTATTCCTCGTCTACACTTCAAATGAATGTAAATGCGACACTTCCTTGGTAGGAAATAGCGTCTGCCGATATCTAGGTATCGTAGCAATAGAGTTCTAATGCTACTTAAAACGCGATATCGCATCTCATTTCTATGCTTCATGGTAAGATATAATATGATTGGCGAAGTGTTATGTATTCCTCGTCTACGATTCAAATGAATGTAAATGCGACACTTCCTTGCAAGGAAATAGCGTTTGCAGATGTCTACGTATCGTAGCAATAGAGTTCTAGTGCTTCTTAAAACGCGATATCGCATCTCATTTCTATGTTTCATGGTAAGATATAATATGATTTGCGAAGTGTTATGTATTCCTCGCCTACACTTCAAATGAATGTAAATGCGACACTTCCTTGCAAGGAAATAGCGATTGCAGATGTCTACGTATCGTAGCAATAGAGTTCATATGATTCTTAAAACGCGATATCGCATCTCATTTCTATGTTTCATGGTAAGATATAACATGATTTGCGAAGTATCATGTATTCCTCGTCTACACTTCAAATGAATGTTAATGCGACACTTCCTTGCAAGGAAATAGCGATTGCAGATGTCTACGTATCGTAGCAATAGAGTTCAAATGATTCTTAAAACGCGATATCGCATCTCATTTCTATGTTTCATGGTAAGATATAACATGATTTGCGAAGTGTTATGTATTCCTCGTCTACACATCAAATGAATGTGAATGCGATACTTCCTCGCTAGGAAATAGCGTTTGCAGATGTCTACGTATCGTAGCAATAGAGTTCTACTGCTTCTTAAAACGCGATATCGCATCTCATTTCTATGTTTCATGGTAAGATATAACATGATTTGCGAAGCGTTATGTATTCCTCGTCTGCACTTCAAATGAATGTGAATGCGATACTTCCTCGCTAGGAAATAGCGTTTGCAGATATCTACGTATCGTAGCAATAGCTTTCTAATGCTTCTTAAAACGCGATATCGAATCTCATTTCTATGTTTCATGGTATAGATATAATATGATTTGCGAAGTATCATTTATTCCTCGTCTACACTTCAAATGAATGTAAATGCGACACTTCTTTGCTAGGAAATAGCGTTTGCAAATGTCTACCTATCGTAGCAATAGTGTTCTAATGCTTCTTAAAACGCGATATCGCATCTCATTTCTATGTTTCATGGTAAGATATAATATGATTTGCGAAGTGTCATGTATTCCTCGTCTACACTTCAAATGAATGTGAATGCGATACTTCCTCGCTGGGAAATAGCGTTTGCAGATATCTACGTATCGTAGCAATAGCTTTCTAATGCTTCCTAAAACGCGATATCGCATCTCATTTCTATGTTTCATGGTAAGATATAATATGATTTGGGAAGTGTTATGTATTCCTCGCCTACACTTCAAATGAATGTAAATGCGACACTTCCTTGCAAGGAAATAGCGATTGCAGATGTCTACGTATCGTAGCAATAGAGTTCATATGATTCTTAAAACGCGATATCGCATCTCATTTCTATGTTTCATGGTGAGATATAACATGATTTGCGAAGTGTTATGTATTCCTCGTCTACACTTCAAATGAATGTGAATGCGATACTTCCTCGCTAGGAAATAGCGTTTGCAGATATCTACGTGTCGTAGCAATAGCTTTCTAATGCTTCTTAAAACGCGACATCGAATCTCATTTCTATGTTTCATGGTATAGATATAATATGATTTGCGAAGGATCATGTATTCCTCGTCTACACTTCAAATGAATGTAAATGCGACACTTCCTTGCTAGGAAATAGCATTTGCAGATGTCTACGTATCGAAGCAATAGAGTTCAAACGCTTCTTAAAACGAGATATTGCATCTCATATCTATGTTTCATGATGAGATATAATATTCATTGCGAAGTGTTATGCATTCCCCGTCTACGATTCAAATGAATGTAAATGTGACACTTCCTTGCAGGGAAATAGCGTTTGCAGATGTCTACGTATCGTAGTAATAGAGTTCTAATGCTTCTTAAAACGCGATATCGCATCTCATTTCTATGTTTCATGGTAAGATATAATGTGATTTGCGAAGTGTTATGTATTCCTCGCCTACACTTCAAATGAATGTAAATGCGACACTTCCTTGCAAGGAAATAGCGTCTGCAGATGTCTAGGTATCGTAGCAATAGAGTTCTAATGCTTCTTAAAACGCAATATCGCATGTCATTTCTATGTTTCATGGTAAGATATAATATGATTTGCGAAGTGTTATGTATTCCTCGTCTACACTTCAAATGAATGTAAATGCGACACTTCTTTGCTAGGAAATAGCGTTTGCAAATGTCTACCTTTCGCAGCAATAGTGTTCTAATGCTTCTTAAAACGCGATATCGCATCTCATTTCTATGTTTCATGGTAAGATATAATATGATTTGCGAAGTGTCATGTATTCCTCGTCTACACTTCAAATGAATGTGAATGCGATACTTCCTCGCTAGGAAATAGCGTTTGCAGATATCTACGTATCGTAGCAATAGCTTTCTAATGCTTCTTAAAACGCGATATCGCATCTCATTTCTATGGTAAGATATAATATGATTTGGGAAGTGTTATGTATTCCTCGCCTACACTTCAAATGAATGTAAATGCGACACTTCCTTGCAAGGAAATATCGATTGCAGATGTCTACGTATCGTAGCAATAGAGTTCATATGATTCTTAAAACGCGATATCGCATCTCATTTCTATGTTTCATGGTAAGATATAACATGATTTGCGAAGTGTTATGTATTCCTCGTCTACACTTCAAATGAATGTGAATGCGATACTTCCTCGCTAGGAAATAACGTTTGCACATATCTACGTATCGTAGCAATAGCTTTCTAATGCTTCTTAAAACGCGATATCGAATCTCATTTCTATGTTTCATGGTATAGATATAATATGATTTGCGATGTATCATGTATTCCTTGTCTACACTTCAAATGAATGTAAATGCGACACTTCCTTGCTAGGAAATAGCGTCTGCAGATGTCTAGGTATCGTAGCAATAGAGTTCAAATGCTTCTTAAAACGAGATATTGCATCTCATATCTATGTTTCATTATAAGGTATAATATTGATTGCGAAGTGTTATGCATTCCTCGTCTACGTTTCAAATGAATGTAAATGCGACACTTCCATGCAAGGAAATAACGTTTGCAGATGTCTACGTATCGTAGCAATAAGGTTCTAATGCTTCTTAAAACGCGATATCGCATCTCATTTCTATGTTTCATGGTAAGATATAATATGATTTGCGAAGTGTTATGTATTCCTCGTCTACACTTCAAATGAATGTAAATGCGACACTTCTTTGCTAGGAAATAGCGTTTGCAAATGTCTACCTATCGCAGCAATAGTGTTCTAATGCTTCTTAAAACGCGATATCGCATCTCATTTCTATGTTTCATGGTAAGATATAATATGATTTGCGAAGTGTCATGTATTCCTCGTCTACACTTCAAATGAATGTGAATGCGATACTTCCTCGCTAGGAAATAGCGTTTGCAGATATCTACGTATCGTAGCAATAGCTTTCTAATGCTTCTTAAAACGCGATATCGCATCTCATTTCTATGTTTCATGGTAAGATATAATATGATTTGCGAAGTGTCATGTATTCCTCGTCTACACTTCAAATGAATGTGAATGCGATACTTCCTCGCTAGGAAATAGCGTTTGCAGATATCTACGTATCGTAGCAATAGCTTTCTAATGCTTCTTAAAACGCGATATCGCATCTCATTTCTATGGTAAGATACAATATGATTTGGGAAGTGTTATGTATTCCTCGCCTACACTTCAAATGAATGTAAATGCGACACTTCCTTGCAAGGAAATAGCGTCTGCAGATGTCTAGGTATCGTAGCAATAGAGTTCTAATGCTTCTTAAAACGCAATATCGCATGTCATTTCTATGTTTCATGGTAAGATATAATATGATTTGCGAAGTGTTATGTATTCCTCGTCTACACTTCAAATGAATGTAAATGCGACACTTCTTTGCTAGGAAATAGCGTTTGCAAATGTCTACCTATCGCAGCAATAGTGTTCTAATGCTTCTTAAAACGCGATATCGCATCTCATTTCTATGTTTCATGGTAAGATATAATATGATTTGCGAAGTGTCATGTATTCCTCGTCTACACTTCAAATGAATGTGAATGCGATACTTCCTCGCTAGGAAATAGCGTTTGCAGATATCTACGTATCGTAGCAATAGCTTTCTAATGCTTCTTAAAACGCGATATCGCATCTCATTTCTATGGTAAGATATAATATGATTTGGGAAGTGTTATGTATTCCTCGCCTACACTTCAAATGAATGTAAATGCGACACTTCCTTGCAAGGAAATATCGATTGCAGATGTCTACGTATCGTAGCAATAGAGTTCATATGATTCTTAAAACGCGATATCGCATCTCATTTCTATGTTTCATGGTAAGATATAACATGATTTGCGAAGTGTTATGTATTCCTCGTCTACACTTCAAATGAATGTGAATGCGATACTTCCTCGCTAGGAAATAACGTTTGCACATATCTACGTATCGTAGCAATAGCTTTCTAATGCTTCTTAAAACGCGATATCGAATCTCATTTCTATGTTTCATGGTATAGATATAATATGATTTGCGATGTATCATGTATTCCTTGTCTACACTTCAAATGAATGTAAATGCGACACTTCCTTGCTAGGAAATAGCGTCTGCAGATGTCTAGGTATCGTAGCAATAGAGTTCAAATGCTTCTTAAAACGAGATATTGCATCTCATATCTATGTTTCATTATAAGGTATAATATTGATTGCGAAGTGTTATGCATTCCTCGTCTACGTTTCAAATGAATGTAAATGCGACACTTCCATGCAAGGAAATAACGTTTGCAGATGTCTACGTATCGTAGCAATAAGGTTCTAATGCTTCTTAAAACGCGATATCGCATCTCATTTCTATGTTTCATGGTAAGATATAATATGATTTGCGAAGTGTTATGTATTCCTCGTCTACACTTCAAATGAATGTAAATGCGACACTTCTTTGCTAGGAAATAGCGTTTGCAAATGTCTACCTATCGCAGCAATAGTGTTCTAATGCTTCTTAAAACGCGATATCGCATCTCATTTCTATGTTTCATGGTAAGATATAATATGATTTGCGAAGTGTCATGTATTCCTCGTCTACACTTCAAATGAATGTGAATGCGATACTTCCTCGCTAGGAAATAGCGTTTGCAGATATCTACGTATCGTAGCAATAGCTTTCTAATGCTTCTTAAAACGCGATATCGCATCTCATTTCTATGGTAAGATATAATATGATTTGGGAAGTGTTATGTATTCCTCGCCTACACTTCAAATGAATGTAAATGCGACACTTCCTTGCAAGGAAATATCGATTGCAGATGTCTACGTATCGTAGCAATAGAGTTCATATGATTCTTAAAACGCGATATCGCATCTCATTTCTATGTTTCATGGTAAGATATAACATGATTTGCGAAGTGTTATGTATTCCTCGTCTACACTTCAAATGAATGTGAATGCGATACTTCCTCGCTAGGAAATAACGTTTGCACATATCTACGTATCGTAGCAATAGCTTTCTAATGCTTCTTAAAACGCGATATCGAATCTCATTTCTATGTTTCATGGTATAGATATAATATGATTTGCGATGTATCATGTATTCCTTGTCTACACTTCAAATGAATGTAAATGCGACACTTCCTTGCTAGGAAATAGCGTCTGCAGATGTCTAGGTATCGTAGCAATAGAGTTCAAATGCTTCTTAAAACGAGATATTGCATCTCATATCTATGTTTCATTATAAGGTATAATATTGATTGCGAAGTGTTATGCATTCCTCGTCTACGTTTCAAATGAATGTAAATGCGACACTTCCATGCAAGGAAATAACGTTTGCAGATGTCTACGTATCGTAGCAATAAGGTTCTAATGCTTCTTAAAACGCGATATCGCATCTCATTTCTATGTTTCATGGTAAGATATAATATGATTTGCGAAGTGTTATGTATTCCTCGTCTACACTTCAAATGAATGTAAATGCGACACTTCTTTGCTAGGAAATAGCGTTTGCAAATGTCTACCTATCGTAGCAATAGTGTTCTAATGCTTCTTAAAACGCGATATCGCATCTCATTTCTATGTTTCATGGTAAGATATAATATGATTTGCGAAGTATCATGTATTCCTCGTCTACACTTCAAATGAATGTAAATGCGACACTTCCTTGCTAGGAAATAGCGTCTGCCGATGTCTAGGTATCGTAGCAATAGAGTTCTAATGCTACTTAAAACGCGATATCGCATCTCATTTCTATGCTTCATGGAAAGATATAATATGATTTGCGAAGTGTTATGTATTCCTCGTCTACTCTTCAAATGAATGTAAATGCGACACTTCCTTGCAAGGAAATAGCGATTGCAGATGTGTACGCATCGTGGCAATAGAGTTCATATGATTCTTAAAACGCGATATCGCATCTCATTTCTATGTTTCATGGTAAGATATAACATGATTTGCGAAGTGTTATGTACTCCTCGTCTACACTTCAAATGAATGTGAATGCGATACTTCCTCGCTAGGAAATAGCGTTTGCAGATGTCTACGTATCGTAGCAATAGCTTTCTAATGCTTCTTAAAACGCGATATCGAATCTCATTTCTATGTTTCATGGTAAGATATAATATGATTTGCGAAGTATCATGTATTCCTCGTCTACACTTCAAATGAATGTAAATGCGACACTTCCTTGCTAGGAAACAGCGTCTGCCGATGTCTAGGTATCGTAGCAATAGAGTTCTAATGCTACTTAAAACGCGATATCGCATCTCATTTCTATGCTTCATGGTAAGATATAATATGATTTGCGAAGTGTTATGTATTCCTCGTCTACGATTCAAATGAATGTAAATGCGACACTTCCTTGCAAGGAAATAGCGTTTGCAGATGTCTACGTATCGTAGCAATAGAGTTCTAATGCTTCTTAAAACGCGATATCGCATCTCATTTCTATGTTTCATGGTAAGATATAATATGATTTGCGAAGTATCATGTATTCCTCGTCTACACTTCAAATGAATGTAAATGCGACACTTCCTTGCTAGGAAATAGCGTCTGCCGATATCTAGGTATCGTAGCAATAGAGTTCTAATGCTACTTAAAACGCGATATCGCATCTCATTTCTATGCTTCATGGTAAGATATAATATGATTGGCGATGTGTTATGTATTCCTCGTCTACGATTCAAATGAATGTAAATGCGACACTTCCTTGCAAGGAAATAGCGTTTGCAGATGTCTACGTATCGTAGCAATAGAGCTCTAGTGCTTCTTAAAACGCGATATCGCATCTCATTTCTATGTTTCATGGTAAGATATAATGTGATTTGCGAAGTGTTATGTATTCCTCGCCTACACTTCAAATGATTGTAAATGCGACACTACCTTGCAAGGAAATAGCGATTGCAGATGTCTACGTATCGTAGCAATAGAGTTCATATGATTCTTAAAATGCGATATCGCATCTCATTTCTATGTTTCATGGTAAGATATAATATTCATTGCGAAGTGTTATGCATTCCTCGCCCACGATTCAAATGAATGTAAATGCGACACTTCCTTGCAAGGAAATAGCGTTTGCAGATGTCTACGTATCGTAGCAATAGAGTTCTTATGATGCTTAAAACGCGATATCGCATCTCATTTCTATGTTTCATGGTAAGATATAATATGATTTGCGAAGTATCATGTATTCCTCGTCTACACTTCAAATGAATGTAAATGCGACACTTCCTTGCTAGGAAATAGCTTTTGCAGATGTCTAGGTATCGTAGCAATAGAGTTCTAATGCTTCTTAAAACGCGACATCGCATCTCATTTCAATGCTTCATGGTAAGATATAATATGATTTGCGAAGTGTTATGTATTCCTCGTCTACACTTCAAATGAATGTAAATGCGACACTTCTTTGCTAGGAAATAGCGTTTGCAAATGTCTACCTATCGTAGAAATAGTGTTCTAATGCTTCTTAAAACGCGATATCGCATCTCATTTCTATGTTTCATGGTAAGATATAATATGATTTGCGAAGTGTCATGTATTCCTCGTCTACACTTCAAATGAATGTGAATGCGATACTTCCTCGCTAGGAAATAGCGTTTGCAGATATCTACGTATCGTAGCAATAGCTTTCTAATGCTTCTTAAAACGCGATATCGCATCTCATTTCTATGGTAAGATATAATATGATTTGGGAAGTGTTATGTATTCCTCGCCTACACTTCAAATGAATGTAAATGCGACACTTCCTTGCAAGGAAATATCGATTGCAGATGTCTACGTATCGTAGCAATAGAGTTCATATGATTCTTAAAACGCGATATCGCATCTCATTTCTATGTTTCATGGTAAGATATAACATGATTTGCGAAGTGTTATGTATTCCTCGTCTACACTTCAAATGAATGTGAATGCGATACTTCCTCGCTAGGAAATAACGTTTGCACATATCTACGTATCGTAGCAATAGCTTTCTAATGCTTCTTAAAACGCGATATCGAATCTCATTTCTATGTTTCATGGTATAGATATAATATGATTTGCGATGTATCATGTATTCCTTGTCTACACTTCAAATGAATGTAAATGCGACACTTCCTTGCTAGGAAATAGCGTCTGCAGATGTCTAGGTATCGTAGCAATAGAGTTCAAATGCTTCTTAAAACGAGATATTGCATCTCATATCTATGTTTCATTATAAGGTATAATATTGATTGCGAAGTGTTATGCATTCCTCGTCTACGTTTCAAATGAATGTAAATGCGACACTTCCATGCAAGGAAATAACGTTTGCAGATGTCTACGTATCGTAGCAATAAGGTTCTAATGCTTCTTAAAACGCGATATCGCATCTCATTTCTATGTTTCATGGTAAGATATAATATGATTTGCGAAGTGTTATGTATTCCTCGTCTACACTTCAAATGAATGTAAATGCGACACTTCTTTGCTAGGAAATAGCGTTTGCAAATGTCTACCTATCGCAGCAATAGTGTTCTAATGCTTCTTAAAACGCGATATCGCATCTCATTTCTATGTTTCATGGTAAGATATAATATGATTTGCGAAGTGTCATGTATTCCTCGTCTACACTTCAAATGAATGTGAATGCGATACTTCCTCGCTAGGAAATAGCGTTTGCAGATATCTACGTATCGTAGCAATAGCTTTCTAATGCTTCTTAAAACGCGATATCGCATCTCATTTCTATGGTAAGATATAATATGATTTGGGAAGTGTTATGTATTCCTCGCCTACACTTCAAATGAATGTAAATGCGACACTTCCTTGCAAGGAAATATCGATTGCAGATGTCTACGTATCGTAGCAATAGAGTTCATATGATTCTTAAAACGCGATATCGCATCTCATTTCTATGTTTCATGGTAAGATATAACATGATTTGCGAAGTGTTATGTATTCCTCGTCTACACTTCAAATGAATGTGAATGCGATACTTCCTCGCTAGGAAATAACGTTTGCACATATCTACGTATCGTAGCAATAGCTTTCTAATGCTTCTTAAAACGCGATATCGAATCTCATTTCTATGTTTCATGGTATAGATATAATATGATTTGCGATGTATCATGTATTCCTTGTCTACACTTCAAATGAATGTAAATGCGACACTTCCTTGCTAGGAAATAGCGTCTGCAGATGTCTAGGTATCGTAGCAATAGAGTTCAAATGCTTCTTAAAACGAGATATTGCATCTCATATCTATGTTTCATTATAAGGTATAATATTGATTGCGAAGTGTTATGCATTCCTCGTCTACGTTTCAAATGAATGTAAATGCGACACTTCCATGCAAGGAAATAACGTTTGCAGATGTCTACGTATCGTAGCAATAAGGTTCTAATGCTTCTTAAAACGCGATATCGCATCTCATTTCTATGTTTCATGGTAAGATATAATATGATTTGCGAAGTGTTATGTATTCCTCGTCTACACTTCAAATGAATGTAAATGCGACACTTCTTTGCTAGGAAATAGCGTTTGCAAATGTCTACCTATCGTAGCAATAGTGTTCTAATGCTTCTTAAAACGCGATATCGCATCTCATTTCTATGTTTCATGGTAAGATATAATATGATTTGCGAAGTATCATGTATTCCTCGTCTACACTTCAAATGAATGTAAATGCGACACTTCCTTGCTAGGAAATAGCGTCTGCCGATGTCTAGGTATCGTAGCAATAGAGTTCTAATGCTACTTAAAACGCGATATCGCATCTCATTTCTATGCTTCATGGAAAGATATAATATGATTTGCGAAGTGTTATGTATTCCTCGTCTACTCTTCAAATGAATGTAAATGCGACACTTCCTTGCAAGGAAATAGCGATTGCAGATGTGTACGCATCGTGGCAATAGAGTTCATATGATTCTTAAAACGCGATATCGCATCTCATTTCTATGTTTCATGGTAAGATATAACATGATTTGCGAAGTGTTATGTACTCCTCGTCTACACTTCAAATGAATGTGAATGCGATACTTCCTCGCTAGGAAATAGCGTTTGCAGATGTCTACGTATCGTAGCAATAGCTTTCTAATGCTTCTTAAAACGCGATATCGAATCTCATTTCTATGTTTCATGGTAAGATATAATATGATTTGCGAAGTATCATGTATTCCTCGTCTACACTTCAAATGAATGTAAATGCGACACTTCCTTGCTAGGAAACAGCGTCTGCCGATGTCTAGGTATCGTAGCAATAGAGTTCTAATGCTACTTAAAACGCGATATCGCATCTCATTTCTATGCTTCATGGTAAGATATAATATGATTTGCGAAGTGTTATGTATTCCTCGTCTACGATTCAAATGAATGTAAATGCGACACTTCCTTGCAAGGAAATAGCGTTTGCAGATGTCTACGTATCGTAGCAATAGAGTTCTAATGCTTCTTAAAACGCGATATCGCATCTCATTTCTATGTTTCATGGTAAGATATAATATGATTTGCGAAGTATCATGTATTCCTCGTCTACACTTCAAATGAATGTAAATGCGACACTTCCTTGCTAGGAAATAGCGTCTGCCGATATCTAGGTATCGTAGCAATAGAGTTCTAATGCTACTTAAAACGCGATATCGCATCTCATTTCTATGCTTCATGGTAAGATATAATATGATTGGCGATGTGTTATGTATTCCTCGTCTACGATTCAAATGAATGTAAATGCGACACTTCCTTGCAAGGAAATAGCGTTTGCAGATGTCTACGTATCGTAGCAATAGAGCTCTAGTGCTTCTTAAAACGCGATATCGCATCTCATTTCTATGTTTCATGGTAAGATATAATGTGATTTGCGAAGTGTTATGTATTCCTCGCCTACACTTCAAATGATTGTAAATGCGACACTACCTTGCAAGGAAATAGCGATTGCAGATGTCTACGTATCGTAGCAATAGAGTTCATATGATTCTTAAAATGCGATATCGCATCTCATTTCTATGTTTCATGGTAAGATATAATATTCATTGCGAAGTGTTATGCATTCCTCGCCCACGATTCAAATGAATGTAAATGCGACACTTCCTTGCAAGGAAATAGCGTTTGCAGATGTCTACGTATCGTAGCAATAGAGTTCTTATGATGCTTAAAACGCGATATCGCATCTCATTTCTATGTTTCATGGTAAGATATAATATGATTTGCGAAGTATCATGTATTCCTCGTCTACACTTCAAATGAATGTAAATGCGACACTTCCTTGCTAGGAAATAGCTTTTGCAGATGTCTAGGTATCGTAGCAATAGAGTTCTAATGCTTCTTAAAACGCGACATCGCATCTCATTTCAATGCTTCATGGTAAGATATAATATGATTTGCGAAGTGTTATGTATTCCTCGTCTACACTTCAAATGAATGTAAATGCGACACTTCTTTGCTAGGAAATAGCGTTTGCAAATGTCTACCTATCGTAGAAATAGTGTTCTAATGCTTCTTAAAACGCGATATCGCATCTCATTTCTATGTTTCATGGTAAGATATAATATGATTTGCGAAGTATCATGTATTCCTCGTCTACACATCAAATGAATGTTAATGCGACACTTCCTTGCAAGGAAATAGCGATTGCAGATGTCTACGTATCGTAGCAATAGAGTTCAAATGATTCTTAAAACGCGATATCGCATCTCATTTCTATGTTTCATGGTAAGATATAACATGATTTGCGAAGTGTCATCCATTCCTCGTCTACACTTCAAATGAATGTAAATGCGACACTTCCCTGCTAGGAAATAGCGTCTGCAGATGCCTAGGTATCGTAGCAATACAGTTCTAGTGCTTCTTAAAACGCGATATCGCATCTCATTTCTATGTTTCATGGTAAGATATAATATGATTTGCGAAGTGTTATGTATTCCTCGTCTACACTTCAAACGAATGTAAATGCGACACTTCCTTGCAAGGAAATAGCGTTTGCAGATGTCTACGTATCGTAGCAATAGAGTTCTTATGATTCTTAAAACGCGATATCGCATCTCATTTCTATGTTTCATGGTAAGATATAATATGATTTGCGAAGTGTTATGTATTCCTCATCTACACTTCAAATGAATGTAAATGCGACACTTCTTTGCTAGGAATTAGCGTTTGCAAATGTCTACCTATCATAGCAATAGTGTTCTAATGCTTCTTAAAACGCGATATCGCATCTCATTTCTATGTTTCATGGTAAGATATAACATGATTTGCGAAGTGTTATGCATTCCTCGTCTACACTTCAAATGAATGTAAATGCGACACTTCCTTGCTAGGAAATAGCGATTGCAGATGTCTACGTATCGTAGCAATAGAGTTCTAATGCTTCTTAAAACGCGATATCGCATCTCATTTCTATGCTTCATGGTAAGATATAATATGATTTGCGAAGTGTTATGTATTCCTCGTCTACACTTCAAATGAATGTAAATGCGACACTTCTTTGCTAGGAAATAGCGTTTGCAAATGTCTACCTATTGTAGCAATAGTGTTCTAATGCTTCTTAAAACGCGATATCGCATCTCACTTCTATGTTTCATGGTAAGATATAATATGATTAGCGAAGTATCATGTATTGCTCGTCTACACTTCAAATGAATGTAAATGCGACACTTCCTTGCTAGGAAATAGCGTCTGCAGATGTCTAGGTATCGTAGCAATAGAGTTCTAATGCTACTTAAAACGCGATATCGCATCTCATTTCTATGCTTCATGGTAAGATATAGCATGATTTGCGAAGTGTTATGTATTCCTCGTCTACACATCAAATGAATGTGAATGCGATACTTCCTCGCTAGGAAATAGCGTTAGCAGATGCCTACGTATCGTAGCAATAGCTTTCTAATGCTTCTTAAAACGAGATATTGCATCTCATATCTATGTTTCATGATAAGATATAATATACATTCCGAAGTGTTATGTATTCCTCGTCTACACTTCAAATGAATGTAAATGCGACACTTCCTTGCTAGGCAATAGCGTCTGCAGATGTCTACGTATCGTAGCAATAGAGTTCATATGATTCTTAAAACGCGATATCGCATCTCATTTCTATGTTTCATGGTAAGATATAATATGATTTGCGAAGTGTTATGTATTCCTCGTCTACACTTCAAATGAATGTAAATGCGACACTTCATGCTGGGAAATAGCGTTTGCAAATGTCTACCTATCGTAGCAATAGTGTTCTACTGCTTCTTAAAACGCGATATCGCATCTCATTTCTATGTTTCATGGTAAGATATAATATGATTAGCGAAGTATCATGTATTCCTCGTCTACACTTCAAATGAATGTAAATGCGACACTTCCTTGCTAGGAAATAGCGTTTGCAGATGTCTAGGTATCGTAGCAATATAGTTCTAATGCTACTTAAAACGCGATATCGCATCTCATATCTATGTTTCATGATAAGATATAATATTCATTGCGAAGTGTTATGCACTCCTCGTCTACGATTCAAATTAATGTAAATGCGACACTTCCTTGCAAGGAAATAGCGTTTGCAGATGTCTACGTATCGTAGTAATAGAGTTCTAATGCTTCTTAAAACGCGATATCGCATCTCATTTCTATGTTTCATGGTAAGATATAATATGATTTGCGAAGTGTTATGTATTCCTCATCTACACTTCAAATGAATGTAAATGCGACACTTCTTTGCTAGGAAATAGCGTTTGCAAATGTCTACCTATCATAGCAATAGTGTTCTAATGCTTCCTGAAACGCGATATCGCATCTCATTTCTATGTTTCATGGTAAGATATAACATGATTTACGAAGTGTCATGAATTCCTCGTCCACACTACAAATGAATGTAAATGCGATACTTCCTTGCTAGGAAATAGCGTCTGCAGATGTCTAGGTATCGTAGCAATAGAGTTCTAATGCTTCTTAAAACGCGATATCGCATCTCATTTCTATGTTTCATGGTAAGATATAATATGATTTGCGAAGTGTGATGTATTCCTCGTCTACACTACAAATGATTGTAAATGAGATACTTCCTTGCAAGGAAATAGCGATTGCAGATGTCTACGTCTCGTAGCAATAGAGTTCATATGATTCTTAAAACGCGATATCGCATCTCATTTCTATGCTTCATGGTAAGATATAATATGATTTGCGAAGTGTTATGTATTCCTCGTCTACACTTCAAATGAATGTAAATGCGACACTTCTTTGCTAGGAAGTAGCGTTTGCAAATGTCTACCTATTGTAGCAATAGTGTTCTAATGCTTCTTAAAACGCGATATCGCATCTCACTTCTATGTTTCATGGTAAGATATAATATGATTAGCGAAGTATCATGTATTGCTCGTCTACACTTCAAATGAATGTAAATGCGACACTTCCTTGCTAGGAAATAGCGTCTGCAGATGTCTAGGTATCGTAGCAATAGAGTTCTAATGCTACTTAAAACGCGATATCGCATCTCATTTCTATGCTTCATGGTAAGATATAGCATGATTTGCGAAGTGTTATGTATTCCTCGTCTACACATCAAATGAATGTGAATGCGATACTTCCTCGCTAGGAAATAGCGTTAGCAGATGTCTACGTATCGTAGCAATAGCTTTCTAATGCTTCTTAAAACGAGATATTGCATCTCATATCTATGTTTCATGATAAGATATAATATACATTCCGAAGTGTTATGTATTCCTCGTCTACACTTCAAATGAATGTAAATGCGACACTTCCTTGCTAGGCAATAGCGTCTGCAGATGTCTACGTATCGTAGCAATAGAGTTCATATGATTCTTAAAACGCGATATCGCATCTCATTTCTATGTTTCATGGTAAGATATAATATGATTAGCGAAGTATCATGTATTCCTCGTCTACACTTCAAATGAATGTAAATGCGACACTTCCTTGCTAGGAAATAGCGTTTGCAGATGTCTAGGTATCGTAGCAATATAGTTCTAATGCTACTTAAAACGCGATATCGCATCTCATATCTATGTTTCCCGATAAGATATAATATTCATTGCGAAGTGTTATGCACTCCTCGTCTACGATTCAAATTAATGTAAATGCGACACTTCCTTGCAAGGAAATAGCGTTTGCAGATGTCTACGTATCGTAGTAATAGAGTTCTAATGCTTCTTAAAACGCGATATCGCATCTCATTTCTATGTTTCATGGTAAGATATAATATGATTTGCGAAGTGTTATGTATTCCTCATCTACACTTCAAATGAATGTAAATGCGACACTTCTTTGCTAGGAAATAGCGTTTGCAAATGTCTACCTATCATAGCAACAGTGTTCTAATGCTTCTTGAAAAGCGATATCGCATCTCATTTCTATGTTTCATGGTAAGATATAACATGATTTACGAAGTGTCATGAATTCCTCGTCCACACTACAAATGAATGTAAATGCGATACTTCCTTGCTAGGAAATAGCGTCTGCAGATGTCTAGGTATCGTAGCAATAGAGTTCTAATGCTTCTTAAAACGCGATATCGCATCTCATTTCTATGTTTCATGGTAAGGTATAATATGATTTGCGAAGTGTCATGTATTCCTCGTCTACACTACAAATGATTGTAAATGAGATACTTCCTTGCAAGGAAATAGCGATTGCAGATGTCTAGGTATCGTAGCAATATAGTTCTAATGCTACTTAAAACGCGATATCGCATCTCATATCTATGTTTCCTGATAAGATATAATATTCATTGCGAAGTGTTATGCACTCCTCGTCTACGATTCAAATTAATGTAAATGCGACACTTCCTTGCAAGGAAATAGCGTTTGCAGATGTCTACGTATCGTAGTAATAGAGTTCTAATGCTTCTTAAAACGCGATATCGCATCTCATTTCTATGTTTCATGGTAAGATATAATATGATTTGCGAAGTGTTATGTATTCCTCATCTACACTTCAAATGAATGTAAATGCGACACTTCTTTGCTAGGAAATAGCGTTTGCAAATGTCTACCTATCATAGCAACAGTGTTCTAATGCTTCTTGAAACGCGATATCGCATCTCATTTCTATGTTTCATGGTAAGATATAACATGATTTACGAAGTGTCATGAATTCCTCGTCCACACTACAAATGAATGTAAATGCGATACTTCCTTGCTAGGAAATAGCGTCTGCAGATGTCTAGGTATCGTAGCAATAGAGTTCTAATGCTTCTTAAAACGCGATATCGCATCTCATTTCTATGTTTCATGGTAAGGTATAATATGATTTGCGAAGTGTCATGTATTCCTCGTCTACACTACAAATGATTGTAAATGAGATACTTCCTTGCAAGGAAATAGCGATTGCAGATGTCTACGTCTCGTAGCAATAGAGTTCATATGATTCTTAAAACGCGATATCGCATCTCATTTCTATGTTTCATGGTAAGATATAACATGATTTGCGAAGTGTTATGCATTCCTCGTCTACGATTCAAATGAATGTAAATGCGACACATCCTTGCAAGGAAATAGCGTTTGCAGATGTCTACGTATCGTAGAGAATAGAGTTCTTATGATTCTTAAAACGCGATATCGCATCTCATTTCTATGTTTCATGGTAAGATATAATATGATTTGCGAAGTGTTATGTATTCCTCATCTACACTTCAAATGAATGTAAATGCGACACTTCTTTGCTAGGAAATAGCGTTTGCAAATGTCTACCTATCATAGCAATAGTGTTCTAATGCTTCTTAAAACGCGATATCGCATCTCATTTCTATGTTTCATGGCAAGATATAACATGATTTGCGAAGTGTCATGCATTCCTCGTCTACACTACAAATGAATGTAAATGCGATACTTCCTTGCTAGGAAATAGCGTCTGCAGATGTCTAGGTATCGTAGCAATAGAGTTCTAATGCTTCTTAAAACGCGATATCGCATCTCATTTCTATGTTTCATGGTAAGATATAATATGATTTGCGAAGTGTCATGTATTCCGCGTCTACACTACAAATGATTGTAAATGAGATACTTCCTTGCAAGGAAATAGCGATTGCAGATGTCTACGTCTCGTAGCAATAGAGTTCATATGATTCTTAAAACGCGATATCGCATCTCATTTCTATGTTTCATGGTAAGATATAACATGATTTGCGAAGTGTTATGCATTCCTCGTCTACGATTCAAATGAATGTAAATGCGACACTTCCTTGCAAGGAAATAGCGTTTGCAGATGTCTACGTATCGTAGCAATAGAGTTCTTATGATTCTTAAAACGCGATATCGCATCTCATTTCTATGTTTCATGGTAAGATATAATATGATTTGCGAAGTATCATGTATTCCTCGTCTACACTTCAAATGAATGTAAATGCGACACTTCCTTGCTAGGAAATAGCGTCTGCAGATGTCTAGGTATCGTAGCAATAAAGTTCTAATGCTTCTTAAAACGCGATATCGCATCTCATTTCTATGTTTCATGGTAAGATATAATATGATTTGCGAAGTGTCATGTATTCCACGTCTACACTTCAAATGAATGCAAATGCGACACTACCTTGCTAGGAAATAGAGTTTGCAGATGCCTACGTATCGAAGCAATAGAGTTCAAATGCTTCTTAAAACGAGATATTGCATCTCATATCTATGTTTCCTGATAAGATATAATATTCATTGCGAAGTGTTATGCATTCCTCGCCCACGATTCAAATGAATGTAAATGCGACACTTCCTTGCAAGGAAATAGCGTTTGCAGATGTCTACGTATCGTAGCAATAGAGTTCTTATGATGCTTAAAACGCGATATCGCATCTCATTTCTATGTTTCATGGTAAGATATAATATGATTTGCGAAGTATCATGTATTCCTCGTCTACACTTCAAATGAATGTAAATGCGACACTTCCTTGCTAGGAAATAGCGTCTGCAGATGTCTAGGTATCGTAGCAATAGAGTTCTAATGCTTCTTAAAACGCGATATCGCATCTCATTTCTATGTTTCATGGTAAGATATAATATGATTTGCGAAGTGTTATGTATTCCTCGTCTACACTTCAAATGAATGTAAGTGCGACACGTCCTTGCAAGGAAATAGCGATTGCAGATGTCTACGTCTCGTAGCAATAGTGTTCTAATGCTTCATAAAACGCGATATCACATCTCATTTCTATGTTTCATGGTAAGATATAATATGATTTGCGAAGTGTCATGTATTCCTCGTCTACACTACAAATGATTGTAAACGAGATACTTCCTTGCTAGGAAATAGCGTCTGCAGATGTCTAGGTATCGTAGCAATAGAGTTCTAATGCTTCTTAAAACGCGATATCGCATCTCATTTCTATGTTTCATGGTAAGATATAATATGATTTGCGAAGTGTCATGTATTCCTCGCCTACACTTAAAATGAATGTAAATGCGACACATCGTTACTAGGAAATAGCGTTTGCAGATGTCTACGTATCGAAGCAATAGAGTTCAAATGCTTCTTAAAACGAGATATTTCATCTCATATCTATGTTTCCTGATAAGATATAATATTCATTGCGAAGTGTTATGCATTCCTCGTCTACGATTCAAATGAATGTAAATGCGACATTTCCTTCCAAGGAAATAGCGTTTGCAGTTGTCAACGTATCGTAGCAATAGAGTTCTAATGCTTCCTAAAACGCGATATCGCATCTCATTTCTATGTTTCATGGTAAGATATAATATGATTTGCGAAGTGTTATGTGTTCCTCGTCTACACTTCAAATGAATGTAAATGCGACACTTCCTTGCAAGGAAATAGCGTTTGCAGATGTTTACCTATCGAAGCAATAGAGTTCAAATGCTTCTTAAAACGAGATATTGCATCTCATATCTATGTTTCATGATAAGATATAATATTCATTGCGAAGTGTTATGCATTCCTCGCCTACGATTCAAATGAATGTAAATGCGACACTTCCTTGCTAGGAAATAGCGTTTGCAGAAGTCTACGTATCGTAGCAATAGAATTCTAATGCTTCTTAAAACGCGATATCGCATCTCATTTCTATGTTTCATGGTAAGATGTAATATTATTTGCGAAGTATCATGTATTCCTCGTCTACACTTCAATTGAATGTAAATGCGACACTTCCTTGCTAGGAAATAGCGTCTGCAGATGTCTAGGTATCGTAGCAATAGAGTTCTAATGCTTCTTAAAACGCGATATCGCATCTCATTTCTATGTTTCATGGTAAGATATAATATGATTTGCGAAGTGTTATGTATTCCTCGTCTACACTTCAAATGTAAATGCGACATTTCCTTGCAAGGAAATAGCGATTGCAGATGTCTACGTCTCGTAGCAATAGTGTTCTAATGCTTCATAAAACGCGATATCACATCTCATTTCTATGATTCATGGTAAGATATAATATGATTTGCGATGTGTCATGTATTCCTCGTCTACACTACAAATGATTGTAAATGAGATACTTCCTTGCTAGGAAATAGCGTCTGCAGATGTCTAGGTATCGTAGCAATAGAGTTCTAATGCTTCTTAAAACGCGATATCGCATCTCATTTCTATGTTTCATGGTAAGATGTAATATGATTTGCGAAGTGTTATGTATTCCTCGTCTACACTTCAAATGAATGTAAATGCGACACTTCCTTGCAAGGAAATAGCGAATGCAGATGTCTACGTCTCGTAGCAATAGAGTTCATGTGATTCTTAAAACGCGATATCGCATCTCATTTCTATGTTTCATGGTAAGATATAACATGATTTGCGAAGTGTTATGTATTCCTTGTCTACACTTCAAACGAATGTGAATGCGATACTTCCTCGCTAGGAAATAGCATGTGCAGATGTCTACGTATCGTAGCAATAGCTTTCTAATGCTTCTTAAAACGCGATGTCGAATCTCATTTCTATGTTTCATGGTAAGATATAACATGATTTGCGAAGTGTTATGTATTCCTTGTCTACACTTCAAACGAATGTGAATGCGATACTTCCTCGCTAGGAAATAGCATTTGCAGATGTCTACGTATCGTAGCAATAGTTTTCTAATGCTTCTTAAAACGCGATATCGAATCTCATTTCTATGTTTCATGGTAAGATATAATATGATTTGCGAAGTGTCATGTATTCCTCGTCTACACTTCAAATGAATGTAAATGCGACACTTCCTTGCAAGGAAATAGCGATTGCAGATGTCTACGTCTCGTAGCAATAGAGTTCATATGATTCTTAAAACGCGATATCGCATCTCATTTCTATGTTTCATGGTAAGATATAATATGATTTGCGAAGTTATGCATTCCTCGTCTACACTTCAAATGAATGTAAATGCGACACTTCCTTGTAAGGAAATAGCGATTGCAGATGTCTACGTCTCGTAGCAATAGAGTTCATATGATTCTAAAAAGGCGATATCGCATCTCATTTCTATGTTTCATGGTAAGATATAACATGATTTGCGAAGTGTTATGTATTCCTTGTCTACACTTCAAATGAATGTGAATGCGATACTTCCTCGCTAGGCAATAGCGTTTGCAGATGTCTACGTATCGTAGCAATAGCTTTCTAATGCTTCTTAAAACGCGATATCGAATCTCATTTCTATGTTTCATGGTAAGATATAATATGATTTGCGAAGTGTCATGTATTCCTCGTCTACACTTCAAATGAATGTAAATGCGACACTTCCTTGCAAGGAAATAGCGATTGCAGATGTCTATGTCTCGTAGCAATAGAGTTCATATGATTCTTAAAACGCGATGTCGAATCTCATTTCTATGTTTCATGGTAAGATATAATATGATTTGCGAAGTATCATGTATTCCTCGTCTACACTTCAAATGAATGTAAATGCGACACTTCCTTGCAAGGAAATAGCGTCTGCAGATGTCTACGCATCGTAGCAATAGAGTTCTAATGCTTCTTGAAACGCGATATCGCATCTCATTTCTATGTTTCATGGTAAGATATAATATGATTTGCGAAGTGTTATGTCTTCCTCGTCTACACATCAACTAAATGTAAATGCGCACTTCCTTGCAAGGAAATAGCGTTTGCAGATGTCAACGTATCGTAGCAATAGAGTTCTTATGATTCTTAAAACGCGATATCGCATCTCATTTCTATGTTTCATGGTAAGATATAATATGATTTGCGAAGTGTTATGTATTCCTCGTCTACACTTCAAATGAATGTAAATGCGACACTTCTTTGCAAGGAAATAGCGTTAGCAGATGTCTACGTATCGTAGCAATAGAGTTCCTATGATTCTTAAAACGCGATATCGCATCTCATTTCTATGTTTCATGGTAAGATATAATATGATTTGCGAAGTGTTTTGTATTCCTCGTCTACACTTCAAATGAATGTAAATGCGACACTTCCTTGCTAGGAAATAGAGTTTGCAGATGCCTACGTATCGAAGCAATAGAGTTCAAATGCTTCTTAAAACGAGATATTGCATCTCATATCTATGTTTCCTGATAAGATATAATATTCATTGCGAAGTGTTATGCATTCCTCGCCCACGATTCAAAGGAATGTAAATGCGACACTTCCTTGCTAGGAAATAGCGTCTGCAGATGTCTAGGTATCGTGGCAATAGAGTTCTAATGCATCTTAAAACGCGATATCGCATCTCATTTCTATGTTTCATGGTAAGATA
The DNA here is from genome assembly GCF_050948175.1 of Xylocopa sonorina. Taxonomy (NCBI): domain Eukaryota; kingdom Metazoa; phylum Arthropoda; class Insecta; order Hymenoptera; family Apidae; genus Xylocopa; species Xylocopa sonorina. Next base: position 25,768 of record NW_027490497.1, on the reverse strand, counting down.
TAATATGATTTGCGAAGTGTTATGCATTCCTCGCCTACGATTCAAATGAATGTAAATGCGACACTTCCTTGCTAGGAAATAGCGTCTGCAGATGTCTAGGTATCGTGGCAATAGAGTTCTAATGCTTCTTAAAACACGATATCGCATCTCATTTCTGTGTTCCATGGTAAGATATAATATGATTTACGAAGTGTCATGTATTCCTCGTTTACACTACAAATGAATGTAAATGCGACACTTCCTTGCTAGGAAATAGCGTTTGCAGATGTCTACGTATCGTAGCAATAGAGTTCTAATGCTTCTTAAAACGCGATATCGCATCTCATTTCTATGTTTCATGGTAAGATATAATATGATTTGCGAAGTGACATGTATTCCTCGCCTACGATTCAAATGAATGTAAATGCGACACATCCTTGCTAGGAAATAGCGTTTGCAGATGTCTACGTATCGAAGCAATAGAGTTCAAATGCTTCTTAAAACGAGATATTGCATCTCATATCTATGTTACCTGATAAGACATAATATTCATTGCGAAGTGTTATGCATTCCTCGTCTACGATTCAAATGAATGTAAATGCAACATTTCCTTGCAAGGAAATAGCGTTTGCAGATGTCAACGTATCGTAGCAATAGAGTTCTAATGCTTCTTAAAACGCGATATCGCATCTCATTTCTATGTTTCATGGTAAGATATAACATGATTTGCGAAGTGTTATGTATTCCTTGTCTACACTTCAAATGAATGTGAATGCGACACTTCCTTGCTAGGAAATAGCGTCTGCAGATATCTAGGTATCGTAGCAATAGAGTTCTAATGCTTCTTAAAACGCGATATCGCATCTCATTTCTATGTTTCATGGTAAGATATAATATGATTTGCGAAGTGTTATGTATTCCTCGTCTACACTTCAAATGTAAATGCGACACTTCCTTGCAAGGAAATAGCGTTTGCAGATGTCTACGTCTCGTAGCAATAGTGTTCTAATGCTGCATAAAACGCGATATCACATCTCATTTCTATGATTCATGGTAAGATATAATATGATTTGCGAAGTGTCATGTATTCCTCGTCTACACTTCAAATGAATGTAAATGCGACACTTCCTTGCAAGGAAATAGCGATTGCAGATGTCTACGTCTCGTAGCAATAGAGTTCATATGATTCTTAAAACGCGATATCGCATCTCATTTCTATGTTTCATGGTAAGATATAACATGATTTGCGAAGTGTTATGTATTCCTTGTCTACACTTCAAATGAATGTGAATGCGATACTTCCTCGCTAGGAAATAGCGTTTGCAGATGTCTACGTATCGTAGCAATAGCTTTCTAATGCTTCTTAAAACGCGATATCGCATCTCATTTCTATGTTTCATGGTAAGATATAATATGATTTGCGAAGTGTTATGTCTTCCTCGTCTACACATCAACTAAATGTAAATGCGCACTTCCTTGCAAGGAAATAGCGTTTGCAGATGTCAACGTATCGTAGCAATAGAGTTCTTATGATTCTTAAAACGCGATATCGCATCTCATTTCTATGTTTCATGGTAAGATATAATATGATTTGCGAAGTGTTATGTATTCCTCGCCTACACTTGAAATGAATGTAAATGCAACACTTCTTTGCATGGAAATAGCGTTTGCAGATGTCTACGTATCGTAGCAATAGAGTTCCTATGATTCTTAAAACGCGATATCGCATCTCATTTCTATGTTTCATGGTAAGATATAATATGATTTGCGAAGTGTCATGTATTCCTCGTCTACACTACAAATGAATGTAAATGCGACACTTCCTTGCTAGGAAATAGCGTCTGCAGATGTCTAGGTATCGTAGCAATAGAGTTCTAATGCTTCTTAAAACGCGATATCGCATCTCATTTCTATGTTTCATGGTAAGATGTAATATGATTTGCGAAGTGTTATGTATTCCTTGTCTACACTTCAAACGAATGTGAATGCGATCCTTCCTCGCTAGGAAATAGCATTTGCAGATGTCTACGTATCGTAGCAATAGCTTTCTAATGCTTCTTAAAACGCGATGTCGAATCTCATTTCTATGTTTCAAGGTAAGATATAATATGATTTGCGAAGTGTCATGTATTCCTCGTCTACACTTCAAATGAATGTAAATGCGACACTTCCTTGCAAGGAAATAGCGATTGCAGATGTCTACGTCTCGTAGCAATAGAGTTCATATGATTCTTAAAACGCGATGTCGAATCTCATTTCTATGTTTCATGGTAAGATATAATATGATTTGCGATGTGTCATGTATTCCTCGTCTACACTTCAAATGAATTTAAAAGCGACACTTCCTTGCAAGGAAATAGCGTCTGCAGATGTCTACGTATCGTAGCAATAGAGTTCTAATGCTTCTTAAAACGCGATATCGCATGTCATTTCTATGTTTCATGGTAAGATATAATATGATTTGCGAAGTGTTATGTCTTCCTCGTCTACACATCAACTAAATGTAAATGCGCACTTCCTTGCAAGGAAATAGCGTTTGCAGATGTCAACGTATCGTAGCAATAGAGTTCTTATGATTCTTAAAACGCGATATCGCATCTCATTTCTATGTTTCATGGTAAGATATAATATGATTTGCGAAGTGTTATGTATTCCTCGTCTACACTTCAAATGAATGTAAATGCGACACTTCTTTGCAAGGAAATAGCGTTAGCAGATGTCTACGTATCGTAGCAATAGAGTTCCTATGATTCTTAAAACGCGATATCGCATCTCATTTCTATGTTTCATGGTAAGATATAATATGATTTGCGAAGTGTTTTGTATTCCTCGTCTACACTTCAAATGAATGTAAATGCGACACTTCCTTGCTAGGAAATAGAGTTTGCAGATGCCTACGTATCGAAGCAATAGAGTTCAAATGCTTCTTAAAACGAGATATTGCATCTCATATCTATGTTTCCTGATAAGATATAATATTCATTGCGAAGTGTTATGCATTCCTCGCCCACGATTCAAAGGAATGTAAATGCGACACTTCCTTGCTAGGAAATAGCGTCTGCAGATGTCTAGGTATCGTGGCAATAGAGTTCTAATGCATCTTAAAACGCGATATCGCATCTCATTTCTATGTTTCATGGTAAGATATAATATGATTTGCGAAGTGTTATGCATTCCTCGCCTACGATTCAAATGAATGTAAATGCGACACTTCCTTGCTAGGAAATAGCGTCTGCAGATGTCTAGGTATCGTGGCAATAGAGTTCTAATGCTTCTTAAAACACGATATCGCATCTCATTTCTGTGTTCCATGGTAAGATATAATATGATTTACGAAGTGTCATGTATTCCTCGTTTACACTACAAATGAATGTAAATGCGACACTTCCTTGCTAGGAAATAGCGTTTGCAGATGTCTACGTATCGTAGCAATAGAGTTCTAATGCTTCTTAAAACGCGATATCGCATCTCATTTCTATGTTTCATGGTAAGATATAATATGATTTGCGAAGTGACATGTATTCCTCGCCTACGATTCAAATGAATGTAAATGCGACACATCCTTGCTAGGAAATAGCGTTTGCAGATGTCTACGTATCGAAGCAATAGAGTTCAAATGCTTCTTAAAACGAGATATTGCATCTCATATCTATGTTACCTGATAAGACATAATATTCATTGCGAAGTGTTATGCATTCCTCGTCTACGATTCAAATGAATGTAAATGCGACATTTCCTTGCAAGGAAATAGCGTTTGCAGATGTCAACGTATCGTAGCAATAGAGTTCTAATGCTTCTTAAAACGCGATATCGCATCTCATTTCTATGTTTCATGGTAAGATATAACATGATTTGCGAAGTGTTATGTATTCCTTGTCTACACTTCAAATGAATGTGAATGCGACACTTCCTTGCTAGGAAATAGCGTCTGCAGATATCTAGGTATCGTAGCAATAGAGTTCTAATGCTTCTTAAAACGCGATATCGCATCTCATTTCTATGTTTCATGGTAAGATATAATATGATTTGCGAAGTGTTATGTATTCCTCGTCTACACTTCAAATGTAAATGCGACACTTCCTTGCAAGGAAATAGCGTTTGCAGATGTCTACGTCTCGTAGCAATAGTGTTCTAATGCTGCATAAAACGCGATATCACATCTCATTTCTATGATTCATGGTAAGATATAATATGATTTGCGAAGTGTCATGTATTCCTCGTCTACACTTCAAATGAATGTAAATGCGACACTTCCTTGCAAGGAAATAGCGATTGCAGATGTCTACGTCTCGTAGCAATAGAGTTCATATGATTCTTAAAACGCGATATCGCATCTCATTTCTATGTTTCATGGTAAGATATAACATGATTTGCGAAGTGTTATGTATTCCTTGTCTACACTTCAAATGAATGTGAATGCGATACTTCCTCGCTAGGAAATAGCGTTTGCAGATGTCTACGTATCGTAGCAATAGCTTTCTAATGCTTCTTAAAACGCGATATCGCATCTCATTTCTATGTTTCATGGTAAGATATAATATGATTTGCGAAGTGTTATGTCTTCCTCGTCTACACATCAACTAAATGTAAATGCGCACTTCCTTGCAAGGAAATAGCGTTTGCAGATGTCAACGTATCGTAGCAATAGAGTTCTTATGATTCTTAAAACGCGATATCGCATCTCATTTCTATGTTTCATGGTAAGATATAATATGATTTGCGAAGTGTTATGTATTCCTCGCCTACACTTGAAATGAATGTAAATGCAACACTTCTTTGCATGGAAATAGCGTTTGCAGATGTCTACGTATCGTAGCAATAGAGTTCCTATGATTCTTAAAACGCGATATCGCATCTCATTTCTATGTTTCATGGTAAGATATAATATGATTTGCGAAGTGTCATGTATTCCTCGTCTACACTACAAATGAATGTAAATGCGACACTTCCTTGCTAGGAAATAGCGTCTGCAGATGTCTAGGTATCGTAGCAATAGAGTTCTAATGCTTCTTAAAACGCGATATCGCATCTCATTTCTATGTTTCATGGTAAGATGTAATATGATTTGCGAAGTGTTATGTATTCCTTGTCTACACTTCAAACGAATGTGAATGCGATCCTTCCTCGCTAGGAAATAGCATTTGCAGATGTCTACGTATCGTAGCAATAGCTTTCTAATGCTTCTTAAAACGCGATGTCGAATCTCATTTCTATGTTTCAAGGTAAGATATAATATGATTTGCGAAGTGTCATGTATTCCTCGTCTACACTTCAAATGAATGTAAATGCGACACTTCCTTGCAAGGAAATAGCGATTGCAGATGTCTACGTCTCGTAGCAATAGAGTTCATATGATTCTTAAAACGCGATGTCGAATCTCATTTCTATGTTTCATGGTAAGATATAATATGATTTGCGATGTGTCATGTATTCCTCGTCTACACTTCAAATGAATTTAAAAGCGACACTTCCTTGCAAGGAAATAGCGTCTGCAGATGTCTACGTATCGTAGCAATAGAGTTCTAATGCTTCTTAAAACGCGATATCGCATGTCATTTCTATGTTTCATGGTAAGATATAATATGATTTGCGAAGTGTTATGTCTTCCTCGTCTACACATCAACTAAATGTAAATGCGCACTTCCTTGCAAGGAAATAGCGTTTGCAGATGTCAACGTATCGTAGCAATAGAGTTCTTATGATTCTTAAAACGCGATATCGCATCTCATTTCTATGTTTCATGGTAAGATATAATATGATTTGCGAAGTGTTATGTATTCCTCGTCTACACTTCAAATGAATGTAAATGCGACACTTCTTTGCAAGGAAATAGCGTTAGCAGATGTCTACGTATCGTAGCAATAGAGTTCCTATGATTCTTAAAACGCGATATCGCATCTCATTTCTATGTTTCATGGTAAGATATAATATGATTTGCGAAGTGTTTTGTATTCCTCGTCTACACTTCAAATGAATGTAAATGCGACACTTCCTTGCTAGGAAATAGAGTTTGCAGATGCCTACGTATCGAAGCAATAGAGTTCAAATGCTTCTTAAAACGAGATATTGCATCTCATATCTATGTTTCCTGATAAGATATAATATTCATTGCGAAGTGTTATGCATTCCTCGCCCACGATTCAAAGGAATGTAAATGCGACACTTCCTTGCTAGGAAATAGCGTCTGCAGATGTCTAGGTATCGTGGCAATAGAGTTCTAATGCATCTTAAAACGCGATATCGCATCTCATTTCTATGTTTCATGGTAAGATATAATATGATTTGCGAAGTGTTATGCATTCCTCGCCTACGATTCAAATGAATGTAAATGCGACACTTCCTTGCTAGGAAATAGCGTCTGCAGATGTCTAGGTATCGTGGCAATAGAGTTCTAATGCTTCTTAAAACACGATATCGCATCTCATTTCTGTGTTCCATGGTAAGATATAATATGATTTACGAAGTGTCATGTATTCCTCGTTTACACTACAAATGAATGTAAATGCGACACTTCCTTGCTAGGAAATAGCGTTTGCAGATGTCTACGTATCGTAGCAATAGAGTTCTAATGCTTCTTAAAACGCGATATCGCATCTCATTTCTATGTTTCATGGTAAGATATAATATGATTTGCGAAGTGACATGTATTCCTCGCCTACGATTCAAATGAATGTAAATGCGACACATCCTTGCTAGGAAATAGCGTTTGCAGATGTCTACGTATCGAAGCAATAGAGTTCAAATGCTTCTTAAAACGAGATATTGCATCTCATATCTATGTTACCTGATAAGACATAATATTCATTGCGAAGTGTTATGCATTCCTCGTCTACGATTCAAATGAATGTAAATGCGACATTTCCTTGCAAGGAAATAGCGTTTGCAGATGTCAACGTATCGTAGCAATAGAGTTCTAATGCTTCTTAAAACGCGATATCGCATCTCATTTCTATGTTTCATGGTAAGATATAACATGATTTGCGAAGTGTTATGTATTCCTTGTCTACACTTCAAATGAATGTGAATGCGACACTTCCTTGCTAGGAAATAGCGTCTGCAGATATCTAGGTATCGTAGCAATAGAGTTCTAATGCTTCTTAAAACGCGATATCGCATCTCATTTCTATGTTTCATGGTAAGATATAATATGATTTGCGAAGTGTTATGTATTCCTCGTCTACACTTCAAATGTAAATGCGACACTTCCTTGCAAGGAAATAGCGTTTGCAGATGTCTACGTCTCGTAGCAATAGTGTTCTAATGCTGCATAAAACGCGATATCACATCTCATTTCTATGATTCATGGTAAGATATAATATGATTTGCGAAGTGTCATGTATTCCTCGTCTACACTTCAAATGAATGTAAATGCGACACTTCCTTGCAAGGAAATAGCGATTGCAGATGTCTACGTCTCGTAGCAATAGAGTTCATATGATTCTTAAAACGCGATATCGCATCTCATTTCTATGTTTCATGGTAAGATATAACATGATTTGCGAAGTGTTATGTATTCCTTGTCTACACTTCAAATGAATGTGAATGCGATACTTCCTCGCTAGGAAATAGCGTTTGCAGATGTCTACGTATCGTAGCAATAGCTTTCTAATGCTTCTTAAAACGCGATATCGCATCTCATTTCTATGTTTCATGGTAAGATATAATATGATTTGCGAAGTGTTATGTCTTCCTCGTCTACACATCAACTAAATGTAAATGCGCACTTCCTTGCAAGGAAATAGCGTTTGCAGATGTCAACGTATCGTAGCAATAGAGTTCTTATGATTCTTAAAACGCGATATCGCATCTCATTTCTATGTTTCATGGTAAGATATAATATGATTTGCGAAGTGTTATGTATTCCTCGCCTACACTTGAAATGAATGTAAATGCAACACTTCTTTGCATGGAAATAGCGTTTGCAGATGTCTACGTATCGTAGCAATAGAGTTCCTATGATTCTTAAAACGCGATATCGCATCTCATTTCTATGTTTCATGGTAAGATATAATATGATTTGCGAAGTGTCATGTATTCCTCGTCTACACTACAAATGAATGTAAATGCGACACTTCCTTGCTAGGAAATAGCGTCTGCAGATGTCTAGGTATCGTAGCAATAGAGTTCTAATGCTTCTTAAAACGCGATATCGCATCTCATTTCTATGTTTCATGGTAAGATGTAATATGATTTGCGAAGTGTTATGTATTCCTTGTCTACACTTCAAACGAATGTGAATGCGATCCTTCCTCGCTAGGAAATAGCATTTGCAGATGTCTACGTATCGTAGCAATAGCTTTCTAATGCTTCTTAAAACGCGATGTCGAATCTCATTTCTATGTTTCAAGGTAAGATATAATATGATTTGCGAAGTGTCATGTATTCCTCGTCTACACTTCAAATGAATGTAAATGCGACACTTCCTTGCAAGGAAATAGCGATTGCAGATGTCTACGTCTCGTAGCAATAGAGTTCATATGATTCTTAAAACGCGATGTCGAATCTCATTTCTATGTTTCATGGTAAGATATAATATGATTTGCGATGTGTCATGTATTCCTCGTCTACACTTCAAATGAATTTAAAAGCGACACTTCCTTGCAAGGAAATAGCGTCTGCAGATGTCTACGTATCGTAGCAATAGAGTTCTAATGCTTCTTAAAACGCGATATCGCATGTCATTTCTATGTTTCATGGTAAGATATAATATGATTTGCGAAGTGTTATGTCTTCCTCGTCTACACATCAACTAAATGTAAATGCGCACTTCCTTGCAAGGAAATAGCGTTTGCAGATGTCAACGTATCGTAGCAATAGAGTTCTTATGATTCTTAAAACGCGATATCGCATCTCATTTCTATGATTCATGGTAAGATATAATATGATTTGCGAAGTGTTATGTATTCCTCGTCTAAACTTCAAATGAATGTAAATGCGACACTTCTTTGCAAGGAAATAGCGTTTGCAGATGTCTACGTATCGTAGCAATAGAGTTCCTATGATTCTTAAAACGCGATATCGCATCTCATTTATATGTTTCATGGTAAGATATAATATGATTTGCGAAGTGTTTTGTATTCCTCGTCTACACTTCAAATGAATGTAAATGCGACACTTCCTTGCTAGGAAATAGAGTTTGCAGATGCCTACGTATCGAAGCAATAGAGTTCAAATGCTTCTTAAAACGAGATATTGCATCTCATATCTATGTTTCCTGATAAGATATAATATTCATTGCGAAGTGTTATGCATTCCTCGCCCACGATTCAAATGAATGTAAATGCGACACTTCCTTGCAAGGAAATAGCGTTTGCAAATGTCTACCTATCGTAGCAGTAGTGTTCTAATGCTCCTTAGAACGCGATGTCGCATCTCATTTCTATGTTTCATGGTAAGATATAATATGATTTGCGAAGTGTTAGGTATTCCTCGTCTACACTTCAAACGAATGTAAATGCGACACTTCCTTGCAAGTAAATAGCGTTTGCAGATGTCTACGTATCGAAGCAATAGAGTTCAAATGCTTCTTAAAACGAGATATTGCATCTCATATCTATGTTTCATGATAAGATATAATATTCATTGCGAAGTGTTATGCATTCCACGCCTACGATTCAAATGAATGTAAATGCGACACTTCCTTGCTAGGAAATAGCGTTTGCAGAAGTCTACGTATCGTAGCAATAGAATTCTAATGCTTCTTAAAACGCGATATCGCATCTCATTTCTATGTTTCATGGTAAGATGTAATATTATTTGCGAAGTATCATGTATTCCTCGTCTACACTTCAAATGAATGTAAATGCGACACTTCCTTGCTAGGATATAGCGTCTGCAGATGTCTAGGTATCGTAGCAATAGAGTTCTAATGCTTCTTAAAACGCGATATCGCATCTCATTTCTATGTTTCATGGTAAGATGTAATATTATTTGCGAAGTGTTATGTATTCCTCGCCTATACTTCAAATGAATGTAAATGCGAGACTTCTTTGCTAGGAAATAGCGTTTGCAAATGTCTACCTATCGTAGCAATAGTGTTCTAATGCTTCTTAAAACGCGATATCGCATCTCATTTCTATGTTTCATGGTAAGATATAGTATGATTTGCGAAGTATCATGTATTCCTCGTCTACACTTCAAATGAATGTAAATGCGACACTTCCTTGCTAGGAAATAGCATCTGCAGATGTCTAGGTATCGCAGCAATAGAGTTCTAATGCTTCTTAAAACGCGATATCGCATCTCATTTCTATGTTTCATGGTAAGATATAATATTCATTGCGAAGTGTCATGTATTCCTCGCCTACACTTCAAATGAATGTAAATGCGACACATCCTTGCTAGGAAATAGCGTTTGCAGATGTCTACGTATCGAAGCAATAGAGTTCTAATGCTTCTTAAAACGAGATATTGCATCTCACATCTATGTTTCCTGATAAGATATAATATTCATTGCGAAGTGTTATGCATTCCTCGTCTACGATTCAAATGAATGTAAATGAGACATTTCCTTGCAAGGAAATAGCGTTTGCAGTTGTCAACGTATCGTAGCAATAGAGTTCTAATGCTTCCTAAAACGCGATATCGCATCTCATTTCTATGTTTCATGGTAAGATATAATATGATTTGCGAAGTGTGATGTGTTCCTCGTCTACACTTCAAATGAATGTAAATGCGACACTTCCTTGCTAGGAAATAGCGTTTGCAGAAGTCTACGTATCGTAGCAATAGAGTTCATATGATTCTTAAAACGCGATATCGCATCTCAATTCTATGTTTCATGGTAAGATATAACATGATTTGCGAAGTGTTATGTATTCCTTGTCTACACTTCAAATGAATGTGAATGCGATACTTCCTCGCTAGGAAATAGCGTTTGCAGATGTCTACGTATCGTAGCAATAGCTTTCTAATGCTTCTTAAAACGCGATATCGCATCTCAATTCTATGTTTCATGGTAAGATATAATATGATTTGCGAAGAGTTATGTATTCCTTGTCTACACTTCAAATGAATGTGAATGCGATACTTCCTCGCTAGGAAATAGCGTTTGCAGATGTCTACGTAGCGTAGCAATAGCTATCTAATGCTTCTTAAAACGCGATATCGAATCTCATTTCTATGTTTCATGGTGAGATGTAATATGATTTGCGAAGTGTCATGTATTCCTCGCCTACACTTCAAATGAATGTAAATGCGACACTTCCTTGCTAGGAAATAGCGTTTGCAGATGTCTACGTATCGTAGCAATAGGGCTCTGATGCTTCTTAAAACGCGATATCGCATCTCAATTCTATGTTTCATGGTAAGATATAATATGATTTGCGAAGAGTTATGTATTCCTTGTCTACACTTCAAATGAATGTGAATGCGATACTTCCTCGCTAGGAAATAGCGTTTGCAGATGTCTACGTATCGTAGCAATAGCTATCTAATGCTTCTTAAAACGCGATATCGAATCTCATTTCTATGTTTCATGGTGAGATATAATATGATTTGCGAAGTGTCATGTATTCCTCGCCTACACTTCAAATGAATGTAAATGCGACACTTCCTTGCTAGGAAATAGCGTTTGCAGATGTCTACGTATCGTAGCAATAGGGCTCTGATGCTTCTTAAAACGCGATGTCGCATCACATTTCTATGTTTCATGGTAAGATATAATATGATTTGCGAAGTGTTATGTATTCCCCGTCTACACTTCAAATGAATGTAAATGCGAAACTTCCTTGCAAGGAAATAGCGATTGCAGATGTCTACGTCTCGTAGCAATAGGGTTCATATGATTCTTAAAACGCGATATCGCATCTCAATTCTATGTTTCATGGTAAGATATAACATGATTTGCGAAGTGTTATGTATTCCTTGTCTACACTTCAAATGAATGTGAATGCGATACTTCCTCGCTAGGAAATAGCGTTTGCAGATGTCTACGCATCGTAGCAATAGCTTTCTAATGCTTCTTAAAACGCGATATCGAATCTCATTTCTATGTTTCATGGTGAGATATAATATGATTTGCGAAGTGTCATGTATTCCTCGCCTACACTTCAAATGAATGTAAATGCGACACTTCCTTGCTAGGAAATAGCGTTTGCAGATGTCTACGTATCGAAGCAATAGAGTTCAAATGCTTCTTAAAACGAGATATTGCATCTCATATCTATGTTTCCTGATAAGATATAATATTCATTGCGACGTGTTATGCATTCCTCGTCTACGATTCAAATGAATGTAAATGCGACATTTCCTTGCAAGGAAATAGCGTTTGCAGATGTCAACGTATCGTAGCAATAGAGTTCTAATGCTTCTTAAAACGCGATGTCGCATCTCATTTCTATGTTTCATGGTAAGATATAATATGATTTGCGAAGTGTGACGTATACTCGTCTACACTTCAAATGAATGTAAATGCGACACTTCCTTGCAAGGAAATAGCGATTGCAGATGTCTACGTCTCGTAGCAATAGAGTTCATATGTTCTTAAAACGCGATATCGCATCTCAATTCTATGTTTCATGGTAAGAAATAACATGATTTGCGAAGTGTTATGTATTCCTTGTCTACACTTCAAATGAATGTGAATGCGATACTTCCTCGCTAGGAAATAGCGTCTGCAGATGTCTAGGTATCGTAGCAATAGAGTACTAATGCTTCTTAAAACGCGATATCGCATCTCATTTCTATGTTTCATGGTAAGATATAATATGATTTGCGAAGTGACATGTATTCCTCGCCTACGATTCAAATGAATGTAAATGCGACACATCCTTGCTAGGAAATAGCGTTTGCAGATGTCTACGTATCGAAGCAATAGAGTTCAAATGCTTCTTAAAACGAGATATTGCATCTCATATCTATGTTACCTGATTAGACATAATATTCATTGCGAAGTGTTATGCATTCCTCGTCTACGATTCAAATGAATGTAAATGCGGCATTTCCTTGCAAGGAAATAGCGCTTGCAGATGTCAACGTATCGTAGCAATAGAGTTCTAATGCTTCTTAAAACGCGATGTCGCATCTCATTTCTATGTTTCATGGTAAGATATAATATGATTTGCGAAGTGTGACGTATACTCGATTACACTTCAAATGAATGTAAATGCGACACTTCCTTGCAAGGAAATAGCGATTGCAGATGTCTACGTCTCGTAGCAATAGAGTTCATATGTTCTTAAAACGCGATATCGCATCTCAATTCTATGTTTCATGGTAAGATATAACATGATTTGCGAAGTGTTATGTATTCCTTGTCTACACTTCAAATGAATGTGAATGCGATACTTCCTCGCTAGGAAATAGCGTCTGCAGATGTCTAGGTATCGTAGCAATAGAGTACTAATGCTTCTTAAAACGCGATATCGCATCTCATTTCTATGTTTCATGGTAAGATATAATATGATTTGCGAAGTGACATGTATTCCTCGCCTACGATTCAAATGAATGTAAATGCGACACATCCTTGCTAGGAAATAGCGCTTGCAGATGTCAACGTATCGTAGCAATAGAGTTCTAATGCTTCTTAAAACGCGATGTCGCATCTCATTTCTATGTTTCATGGTAAGATATAATATGATTTGCGAAGTGTGACGTATACTCGTCTACACTTCAAATGAATGTAAATGCGACACTTCCTTGCTAGGAAATAGCGTCTGCAGATGTCTAGGTATCGTAGCAATAGAGTTCTAATGCTTCTTAAAACGCGATATCGCATCTCATTTCTATGTTTCATGGTAAGATATAATATGATTTGCGAAGTGACATGTATTCCTCGCCTACGATTCAAATGAATGTAAATGCGACACATCCTTGCTAGGAAATAGCGTTTGCAGATGTCTACGTATCGAAGCAATAGAGTTCAAATGCTTCTTAAAACGAGATATTGCATCTCATATCTATGTTACCTGATAAGACATAATATTCATTGCGAAGTGTTATGCATTCCTCGTCTACGATTCAAATGAATGTAAATGCGACATTTCCTTGCAAGGAAATAGCGTTTGCAGATGTCAACGTATCGTAGCAATAGAGTTCTAATGCTTCTTAAAACGCGATATCGCATCTCATTTCTATGTTTCATGGTAAGATATAACATGATTTGCGAAGTGTTATGTATTCCTTGTCTACACTTCAAATGAATGTGAATGCGATACTTCTTTGCTAGGAAATAGCGTTTGCAAATGTCTACCTATCGTGGCAATAGTGTTCTAATGCTTCTTAAAACGCGATATCGCATCTCATTTCTATGTTTCATGGTAAGATATAATATGATTTGCGAAGTGTTATCTATTCCTCGTCTACACATCAACTAAATGTAAATGCGCACTTCCTTGCAAGGAAATAGCGTTTGCAGATGTCAACGTATCGTAGCAATAGAGTTCTCATGATTCTTAAAACGCGATATCGCATCTCATTTCTATGTTTCATGGTAAGATATAATATTATTTGCGAAGTATCATGTATTCCTCGTCTACACTTCAAATGAATGTAAATGCGACACTTCCTTGCTAGGAAATAGCGTCTGCAGATGTCTAGCTATCGTAGCAATAGAGTTCTAATGCTTCTTAAAACGCGATAACGCATCTCAATTCTATGTTTCATGGTAAGATATAATATGATTTGCGAAGTGTTATGTATTCCTCGTCTACACTTCAAATGAATGTAAATGCGACACTTCCCTGCAAGGAAATAGCGATTGCAGATGTCTACGTCTCGTAGCAATAGAGTTCATATGATTCTTAGAACGCGATATCGCATCTCATTTCTATGTTTCATGGTAAGATATAACATGATTTGCGAAGTGTTATGTATTCCTTGTCTACGATTCAAATGAATGTAAATGCGACACTTCCTTGCAAGGAAATAGCGTTTGCAGATGTCTACGTATCGTAGCAATAGAGTTCTAATGCTTCTTAAAACGCGATATCGCATCTCATTTCTATGTTTCATGGTAAGATATAATATGATTTGCGAAGTATCATGTATTCCTCGTCTACACTTCAAATGAATGTAAATGCGACACTTCCTTGCTAGGAAATAGCGTTTGCAGATGTCTACGTATCGTACCAATAGAGTTCCTATGATTCTTAAAACGCGATATCGTATCTCATTTCTATGTTTCATGGTAAGATATTATATGATTTGCGGAGTGTTATGTATTCCTCGTCTACACTTCAAATGAATGTAAATGCGACACTTCCTTGCAAGGAAATAGCGTTTGCAAATGTCTACCTATCGTAGCAGTAGTATTCTAATGCATCTTAGAACGCGATGTCGCATCTCATTTCTATGTTTCATGGTAAGATATAATATGATTTGCGAACTGTTATGTATTCCTCGTCTACACTTCAAATGAATGTAAATGCGACACTTCCTTGCAAGGAAATAGCGTTTGCAGATGTCTACGTATCGTAGCAATAGCTTTCTAATGCTACTTAAAACGCGATATCGAATCTCATTTCTATGTTTCATGCAAAGATGTAATATTCATTGCGAAGTGTTATGTATTCCACGCCTACACTTCAAATGAATATAAATGCGACACTTCCTCGCTAGGAAATGGCGTTTGCAGATGTCTACGTATCGAAGCAATAGAGTTCAAATGCTTCCTAAAACGAGATATTGCATCTCATATCTATGTTTCATGATAAGATATAATATTCATTGCGAAGTGTTATGCATTCCTCGTCTACGATTCAAATGGATGTAAATGCGACACTTCCTTGCTAGGAATTAGCGTTTGCAGATATCTACGTATCGAAGCAATACAGTTCAAATGCTTCTTAAAACGAGATATTCAATCTCATATCTATGTTTCCTGATAAGATAATATTCATTGCGAAGTGTTATGCATTCCTCGACTACGATTCAAATGAATGTAAATGCGACACTTCCCTGCAAGGAAATAGCGATTGCAGATGTCTACGCATCGTAGCAATAGAGTTCTTATGATTCTTAAAACGCGATATCGCATCTCGTTTCTATGTTTCATGGTAAGATATAATATGATTTGCGAAGTATTGTGTATTCCTCGTCTACACTTCAAATGAATGTGAATGCGACACTTCCTCGCTAGGAAATAGCGTTTGCAGATGTCTACGTATCGTAGCAATAGCTTTCTAATGCTACTTAAAACGCGATATCGAATCTCATTTCTATGTTTCATGCTAAGATGTAATATTCATTGCGAAGTGTTATGTATTCCACGCCTACACTTCAAATGAATATAAATGCGACACTTCCTCGCTAGGAAATGGCGTTTGCAGATGTCTACGTCTCGTAGCAATAGATTTCTAATGCTTCTTAAAACGCGATATTGCATCTCATTTCTATGTTTCATGGTAAGATATAATATGAATTGCGAAGTATCATGTATTCTTCGTCTACACTTCAAATGAATGTAAATGCGACTCTCCGTTGCAAGGAAATAGCGTTTGCAGATGTCTACGTATCGAAGCAATAGAGTTCAAATGCTTCCTAAAACGAGATATTGCACCTCATATCTATGTTTCATGATAAGATATAATATTCATTGCGAAGTGTTATGCATTCCTCGTCTGCGATTCAAATGGATGTTAATGCGACACTTCCTTGCTAGGAAATAGCGTTTGCAGATGTCTACGTATCGAAGCAATAGATTTCAAATGCTTCTTAAAACAAGATATCGCATCTCAATTCTATGTTTCATGATAAGATGTAATATTCATTGCGAAGTGTCATGTATTCCTCGCCTACACTTCAAATGAATGTAAATGCGACACTTCCTTGCAAGGAAATAGCGTTTGCAGATGTCTACGTATCGTAGCAATAGAGTTCTTATGATTCTTAAAACGCGATATCGCATCTCATTTCTATGTTTCATGGTAAGATATAATATGATTTGTGAAGTATTGTGTATTCCTCGTCTACACTTCAAATGAATGTGAATGCGACACTTCCTCGCTAGGAAATGGTGTTTGCAGATGTCTACGTACCGTAGCAATAGATTTCTAATGCTTCTTAAAACGAGATATCGCATCTCATTTCTATGTTTCATGGTAAGATATAATATGATTTGCGAAGTGTTGTGTATTCCTCGTCTACACTTCAAATGAATGTAATTGCGACACTTCCTGGCTAGGAAATAGCGTCTGCAGATGTCTACGTATCGTAGCAATAGATTTCATATGATTCTTAAAACGCGATATCGCATCTCAATTCTATGTTTCATGGTAAGATATAACATGATTTGCGAAGTGTTATGTATTCCTTGTATACACTTCAAATGAATGTGAATGCGACACTTCCTCGCTAGGAAATAGCGTCTGCAGATGTCTAGGTATCGTAGCAATAGAGTTCTAATGCTTCTTAAAACACGATATCGCATCTCATTTCTATGTTTCATGCTAAGATATAATATGATTTGCGAAGTGTGATGTATTCCTAGTCTACACTTCAAATGAATGTAAATGCGACACTTCCTTGCAAGGAAATAGCGATTGCAGATGTCTACGTCTCGTAGCAATAGAGTTCATATGTTCTTAAAACGCGATATCGCATCTCAATTCTATGTTTCATGGTAAGATATAATATGATTTGCGAAGTGTTATGTATTCCTCATCTACACTTCAAATGAATGTAAATGCGATACTTCCTTGCAAGGAAATAGCGTTTGCAAATATCTACCTATCGTAGCAGTAGTGTTCTAATGCTCCTTAGAACGCGATGTAGCATCTCATTTCTATGTTTCATGGTAAGATATAATATGATTTGCGAAGTGTTATGTATTCCTCGTCTACACTTCAAATGAATGTAAATGCGACACTTCCTTGCAAGGAAATAGCGATTGCAGATGTCTACGTCTCGTAGCAATAGAGTTCATATGATTCTTAAAACGCGACATCGCATCTCATTTCTATGTTTCATGGTAAGAAAAAACATGATTTGCGAAGTGTTATGTATTCCTTGTCTACGATTCAAATGAATGTAAATGCGACACTTCCTTGCAAGGAAATAGCGATTGCAGATGCCTACGTCTCGTAGCAATAGAGTTCATATGATTCTTAAAACGCGATATCGCATCTCATTTCCATGTTTCATGGTAAGATATAACATGATTTGCGAAGTGTTATGTATTCCTTGTCTACGATTCAAATGAATGTAAATGCGACACTTCCTTGCAAGGAAATAGCGTTTGCAGATGTCTACGTATCGTAGCAATAGAGTTCCTATGATTCTTAAAACGCGATATCGCATCTCATTTCTATGTTTCATGGTAAGATATAATATGATTTGCGATGTATCATGTATTCCTCGTCTACACATCAAATGAATGTAAATGCGACACTTCCTTGCTAGGAAATAGCGTTTGCAGATGTCTACGTATCGTAGCAATAGAGTTCTTATGATTCTTAAAACGCGATATCGCATCTCATTTCTATGTTTCATGGTAAGAAATAATATGATTTGCGAAGTATCATGTATTCCTCGTCTACACTTCAAATGAATGTAAATGCGACACTTCCTTGCAAGAAATAGCGTCTGTAGATGTCTAGGTATCGTAGCAATAGAGTTCTAATGCTTCTTAAAACGCGATATCGCATCTCATTTCTATGTTTCATGGTAAGATATAATATGATTTGCGAAGTATCATGTATTCCTCGTCTACCCTTCAATTGAATGTAAATGCGACACTTCCTTGCTAGGAAATAGCGTCTGCAGATGTCTAGGTATCGTAGCAATAGTGTTCTAATGCTTCTTAAAACGCGATATCGCATCTCATTTCTATGTTTCATGGTAAGATATAACATGATTTGCGAAGTGTCATGTATTCCTCGTCTACACTACAAATGAATGTAAATGCGATACTTCCTTGCTGGGAAATAGCGTCTGCAGATGTCTAGGTATCGTAGCAATAGAGTACTAATGCTCCTTAAAACGCGATATCGCATCTCATTTCTATGTTTCATGGTAAGATATAATATGATTTGCGAAGTGTCACGTATTCCTCGCCTACACTTCAAATGAATGTAAATGCGACACTTCCTTGCTAGGAAATAGCGTTTGCAGCCGTCTACGCATCGAAGCAATAGAGTTCAAATGCTTCTTAAAACGAGATATTGCATCTCATATCTATGTTTCCTGATAAGATATAATATTCATTGCGAAGTGTTATGCATTCCTCCTCTACGCTTCAAATGAATGTAAATGCGACACTTCCTTGCAAGGAAATAGCGTTTGCAGATGTCTACGTATCGTAGCAATAGAGTTCTTAAGATTCATAAAACGCGATATCGTATCTCCTTTCTATGTTTCATGGTATGATATAATATGATTTGCGAAGTATCATGTATTCCTCGTCTACACTTCAATTGAATGTAAATGCGACACTTCCTTGCTAGGAAATAGCGTCTGCAGATGTCTAGGTATCGTAGCAATAGAGTTCTTATGATTCTTAAAACGCGATATCGCATCTCATTTCTATGTTTCATGGTAAGATATAATATGATTTGCGAAGTATCATGTATTCCTCGTCTACACTTCAAATGAATGTGAATGCGATACTTCCTCGCCAGGAAATAGCATTTGCAGATGTCTACGTATCGTAGCAATAGCTTTCTAATGCTTCTTAAAACGCGATATCGATTCTCATTTCTATGTTTCATGGTAAGATATAATATGATTTGCGAAGTGTCACGTATTACTCGCCTACACTTCAAATAAATGTAAATGCGACACTTCCTTGCTAGGAAATAGCGTTTGCAGATGTCTACGTATAGAAGCAATAGAGTTCAAATGCTTCTTAAAACGCGATATCGCATCTCATTTCTATGTTTCATGGTAAAATATAATATGATTTGCGAAGTGTTATGTATTCCTCGTCTACACTTCAAATGAATGTAAATGCGACACTTCCTTGCAAGGAAATAGCGATTGCAGATGTCTACGTGTCGTAGCAATAGAGTTCATATGATTCTTAAAACGCGATATCGCATCTCATTTCTATGTTTCATGGTAAGATATAACATGATTTGCGAAGTGTTATGTATTCCTCGTCTACACTTCAAATGAATGTAAATGCGACACTTCCTTGCAAGGAAATAGCGTTTGCAGATGTCTACGTATCGAAGCAATAGAGTTCAAATGCTTCTTAAAACGAGATATTGCATCTCATATCTATGTTTCCTGATAAGATATAATATTCATTGCGAAGTGTTATGCATTCCTCCTCTACGCTTCAAATGAATGTAAATGCGACACTTCCTTGCAAGGAAATAGCGTTTGCAGATATCTACGTATCGTAGCAATAGAGTTCTTAAGATTCATAAAACGCGATATCGTATCTCCTTTCTATGTTTCATGGTATGATATAATATGATTTGCGAAGTATCATGTATTCCTCGTCTACACTTCAATTGAATGTAAATGCGACACTTCCTTGCTAGGAAATAGCGTCTGCAGATGTCTAGGTATCGTAGCAATAGAGTTCTTATGATTCTTAAAACGCGATATCGCATCTCATTTCTATGTTTCATGGTAAAATATAATATTCATTGCGAAGTGTTATGCATTCCTCGTCTACGATTCAAATGAATGTAAATGCTACACTTCCTTGCAAGGAAATAGCGTTTGCAGATGTCTAGGTATCGTAGCAATAGAGTTCTTATGATTCTTAAAACGCGATATCGCATCTCATTTCTATGTTTCATGGTAAGATATAATATGATTTGCGAAGTATCATGTATTCCTCGTCTACACTTCAAATGAATGTGAATGCGATACTTCCTCGCCAGGAAATAGCATTTGCAGATGTCTACGTATCGTAGCAATAGCTTTCTAATGCTTCTTAAAACGCGATATCGATTCTCATTTCTATGTTTCATGGTAAGATATAATATGATTTGCGAAGTGTCACGTATTACTCGCCTACACTTCAAATAAATGTAAATGCGACACTTCCTTGCTAGGAAATAGCGTTTGCAGATGTCTACGAATAGAAGCAATAGAGTTCAAATGCTTCTTAAAACGAGATATTGCATCTCATATCTATGTTTCCTGATAAGATATAATATTCATTGCGAAGTGTTATGCATTCCTCCTCTACGCTTCAAATGAATGTAAATGCGACACTTCCTTGCAAGGAAATAGCGTTTGCAGATGTCTACGTATCGTAGCAATAGAGTTCTAATGCTTCTTAAAACGCGATATCGCATCTCATTTCTATGTTTCATGGTAAGATATAATATGATTTGCGAAGTGTTATCTATTCCTCGTCTACACATCAACTAAATGTAAATGCGCACTTCCTTGCAAGGAAATAGCGTTTGCAGATGTCAACGTATCGTAGCAATAGAGTTCTCATGATTCTTAAAACGCGATATCGCATCTCATTTCTATGTTTCATGGTAAGATATAATATTATTTGCGAAGTATCATGTATTCCTCGTCTACACTTCAAATGAATGTAAATGCGACACTTCCTTGCTAGGAAATAGCGTCTGCAGATGTCTAGGTATCGTAGCAATAGAGTTCTAATGCTTCTTAAAACGCGATAACGCATCTCAATTCTATGTTTCATGGTAAGATATAATATGATTTGCGAAGTGTTATGTATTCCTCGTCTACACTTCAAATGAATGTAAATGCGACACTTCCTTGCAAGGAAATAGCGATTGCAGATGTCTACGTCTCGTAGCAATAGAGTTCATATGTTTCTTAAAACGCGATATCGCATTTCATTTCTATGTTTCATGGTAAGATATAACATGATTTGCGAAGTGTTATGTATTCCTTGTCTACGATTCAAATGAATGTAAATGCGACACTTCCTTGCAAGGAAATAGCGTTTGCAGATGTCTACGTATCGTAGCAATAGAGTTCTAATGCTTCTTAAAACGCGATATCGCATCTCATTTCTATGTTTCATGGTAAGATATAATATGATTTGCGAAGTGTTATCTATTCCTCGTCTACACATCAACTAAATGTAAATGCGCACTTCCTTGCAAGGAAATAGCGTTTGCAGATGTCAACGTATCGTAGCAATAGGGTTCTCATGATTCTTAAAACGCGATAACGCATCTCATTTCTATGTTTCATGGTAAGATATAATATTATTTGCGAAGAATCATGTATTCCTCGTCTACACTTCAAATGAATGTAAATGCGACACTTCCTTGCTAGGAAATAGCGTCTGCAGATGTCTAGGTATCGTAGCAATAGAGTTCTAATGCTTCTTAAAACGCGATAACGCATCTCAATTCTATGTTTCATGGTAAGATATAATATGATTTGCGAAGTGTTATGTATTCCTCGTCTACACTTCAAATGAATGTAAATGCGACACTTCTTTGCAAGGAAATAGCGTTTGCAGATGTCTACGTATCGTAGCAATAGAGTTTCTATGATTCTTAAAACGCGATATCGTATCTCATTTCTATGTTTCATGGTAAGATATAATATGATTTGCGGAGTGTTATGTATTCCTCGTCTACACTTCAAATGAATGTAAATGCGACACTTCCTTGCAAGGAAATAGCATTTGCAGATGTCTACGTATCGAAGCAATAGAGTTCAAATGCTTCTTAAAACGACATATTGCATCTCTTATCTATGTTTCATGATAAGACATAATATTCATTGCGAAGTGTTATGCATTCCTCGCCTACGATTCAAATGAATGTAAATGCGACACTTCCTTGCTAGGAAATAGCGTTTGCAGAAGTCTACGTATCGTAGCAATAGAGTTCTAATGCTTCTTAAAACGCGATATCGCATCTCATTTCTATGTTTCATGGTAAGATGTAATATTATTTGCGAAGTGTTATGTATTCCTCGCCTATACTTCAAATGAATGTAAATGCGAGACTTCTTTGCTAGGAAATAGCGTTTGCAAATGTCTACCTATCGTAGCAATAGTTCTCTAATGCTTCTTAAAACGCGAAATCGCATCTCATTTCTATGTTTCATGGTAAGATATAATATGATTTGCGAAGTATCATGTATTCCTCGTCTACACTTCAAATGAATGTAAATGCGACACTTCCTTGCTAGGAAATAGCATCTGCAGATGTCTAGGTATCGTAGCAATAGAGTTCTAATGCTTCTTAAAACGCGATATCGCATCTCATTTCTATGTTTCATGGTAAGATATAATATGATTTGCGAAGTATCATGTATTCCTCGTCTACACTCCAAATGAATGTAAATGCGACACTTCCTTGCTAGGAAATAGCATCTGCAGATGTCTAGGTATCGTAGCAATAGAGTTCTAATGCTTCTTAAAACGCGATAACGCATCTCATTTCTATGTTTCATGGTAAGATATAATATGGTTTGCGAAGTATCATGTATTCCTCGTCTACACTTCAAGTGAATGTAAATGCGACACTTCCTTGCTAGGAAATAGCGTCTGCAGATGTCTAGGTATCGTAGCAATAGAGTTCTAATGCTTCTTAAAACGCGATATCGCATCTTATTTCTATGTTTCATGGTAAGATGTAATATTATTTGCGAAGTGTTATGTATTCCTCGCCTATACTTCAAATGAATGTAAATGCGAGACTTCTTTGCTAGGAAATAGCGTTTGCAAATGTCTACCAATCGTAGCAATAGTGTTCTAATGCTTCTTAAAACGCGATATCGCATCTCATTTCTATGTTTCATGGTAAGATATAATATGATTTGCGAAGTATCATGTATTCCTCGTCTACATTTCAAACGAATGTAAATGCGACACTTCCTTGCTAGGAAATAGCGTCTGCAGATGTCTAGGTATCGTAGCAATAGAGTTCTAATGCTTCTCAAAACGCGATATCGCATCTCATTTCTATGTTTCATGGTAAGATGTAATATTATTTGCGAAGTGTTATGTATTCCTCGC
The DNA here is from genome assembly GCF_050948175.1 of Xylocopa sonorina. Taxonomy (NCBI): domain Eukaryota; kingdom Metazoa; phylum Arthropoda; class Insecta; order Hymenoptera; family Apidae; genus Xylocopa; species Xylocopa sonorina. The sequence continues at coordinate 1,926 of NW_027490497.1, read as the reverse complement.
CTATACTTCAAATGAATGTAAATGCGAGACTTCTTTCCTAGGAAATAGCGTTTGCAATGTCTACCTATCGTAGCAATAGTGTTCTAATGCTTCTTAAAACGCGATATCGCATCTCATTTCTATGTTTCATGGTAAGATGTAATATTATTTGCGAAGTGTTATGTATTCCTCGCCTATACTTCAAATGAATGTAAATGCGAGACTTCTTTGCTAGGAAATAGCGTTTGCAAATGTCTACCTATCGTAGCAATAGTGTTCTAATGCTTCTTAAAACGCGATATCGCATCTCATTTCTATGTTTCATGGTAAGATATAATATGATTTGCGAAGTGTTATGTATTCCTCGTCTACACATCAACTAAATGTAAATGCGCACTTCCTTGCAAGGAAATAGCGTTTGCAGATGTCTACGTATCGTAGCAACAGCTTTCTAATGCTACTCAAAACGCGATATCGAATCTCATTTCTATGTTCATGGTAAGATATAATATGATTTGCGACGTGTCATGTATTCCTCGTCTACACTACAAAATGAATGTAAATGCGACACTTCCTTGCAAGGAAATAGCGTTTGCAGATGTCTACGTATCGTAGCAATAGCTTTCTAATGCTACTTAAAACACCATATCGAATCTCATTTCTATGTTTCATGGTAAGATATAATATGATTTGCGAAGTGTCATGTATTCCTCGTCTACACTACAAATGAATGTAAATGCGACACTTCCTTGCAAGGAAATAGCGTTTGCAGATGTCTACGTATCGTAGCAATAGTGTTCAAATGCTTCTTAAAACTCGATATCGCATCTCATCTCTATGTTTCATGGTAAGATATAATATGACTTGCGAAGTATCATGTATTCCTCGTCTACACTTCAAATGAATGTAAATGCGACTCTTCCTTGCAAGGAAATAGCGTTTGCAGATGTCCACGTATCGAAGCAATAGAGTTCAAATGCTTCCTACAACAAGATATCGCATCTTAATTCTATGTTTCATGATAGGATGTTATATTCATTGCGAAGTGTTATGTATTCCTCGCCTACACTTCAAATGAATGTGAATGCGACACTTCCTCGCTAGGAAATGGCGTTTGCAGATGTCTACGTATCGTAGCAATAGATTTCTAATGCTTCTTAAAACGAGACATCGCATCTCATTTCTATGTTTCATGGTAAGATATAATATGATTTGCGAAGTGTTGTGTATTCCTCGTCTACACTTCAAATGAATGTAAATGCGACACTTCCTGGCTAGGAAATAGCGTCTGCAGATGTCTACGTATCGTAGCAATAGAGTTCATATGATTCTTAAAACGCGATATCGCATCTCATATCTATGTTTCATGATAAGATATAATATTCATTGCGAAGTGTTATGCATTCCTCGTCTACGATTCAAATGGATATAAATGCGACACTTCCTTGCTAGGAAATAGCGTTTGCAGATGTCTACGTATCGAAGCAATAGTGTTCAAATGCTTCTTAAAACAAGATATCGCATCTCAATTCTATGTTTCATGATAAGATGTAATATTCATAGCGAAGTGTTATGTATTTCTCGCCTACACTTCAAATGAATATAAATGCGACACTTCCTCGCTAGGAAATGTCGTTTGCAGATGTCTACCTATCGTAGCAGTAGTGTTCTAATGCTTCTTAGAACGCGATGTCGCATCTCATTTCTATGTTTCATGGTAAGATATAATATGATTTGCGAAGTGTTATGTATTCGTCGTCTACACTTCAAATGAATGTAAATGTGACACTTCCTTGCAAGGAAATAGCGTTTGCAGATGTCTACGTATCGAAGCAATAGAGTTCAATGCTTCCTAAAACGAGATATTGCATCTGATATCTATGTTTCATGATAAGATATAATATTCCATTGCGAAGTGTTATGTATTTCTCGCCTACACTTCAAATT
>NW_027490496.1:0-175689 GCF_050948175.1 Xylocopa sonorina | reverse complement strand
TACGAATTTCAAAGAATGCCGTTCGGTCTCCGTAACGCCCCAGCCACCTTCCAACGGCTGATGGACAATGTTCTAACAGGTTTGCAAGGCAATGAAATGTTTGTATATCTCGATGATATTGTACTGTACGCCAGTTCTTTGCACGAACACGAGGTAAAATTTAATAAGCTTGTAGAACGCCTTCGAAACGCGAACCTTGTCCTCCAGCCGGACAAGTGCGAGTTTTTGCGCCGTGAAGTAAATTATTTAGGGCACGTCATTAGCGAAAACGGGGTAAAACCCGATCCTAATAAAATACGAGCAGTCAGAGACTTTCCACGTCCGCAGAATCCAAAACAAATAAAACAGTTTCTCGGTCTCGCAGGATACTATCGCAGATTTATTTCAAATTTCTCTTCTATCGCGAAACCACTAACGAATCTCCTTAAAAAAGATATTAAATTCATTTGGCGAAACGATCAGGAAACTGCATTCGTTACACTAAGGGACATGCTCTGCGAAGCACCGATATTGCAGTATCCTGACTTTTCGAAACCGTTTATCATAACCTCAGACGCATCCGCCGACGCTATCGGCGCCGTTCTTAGTCAGGGCCCCATCGGTAGGGACCTTCCGATCGCCTACACGTCGCGCTTGCTGAATAATGCAGAGAAAAATTATTCAACTATAGAAAAGGAGTGTTTGGGCATCATTTACGCCGTTCATTATTTTAGACCATATATCTACGGTCGATCTTTCAAACTCGTGACAGACCACAGGCCGTTGGTCTGGATGAACTCCGTCAAAGATCCGTCCAGTAGATTAGTCCGTTGGCGCCTTAAACTGGCCGAATACGAATATGAAATCGTATACAAGCCAGGAAAGGTGAACATGAACGCAGATGCTTTGTCAAGAAACCCTGTCAGCGTAAAGCCAATTACACACTCCAGCGACTCCGACGAGAACATTTTCGATTTTCCAGTTCCTAAATCATCCAAACCTCCACCTCCGCCGCCTCCTACACAGCATCCTCGACAGAAAATATCGACAGATCGCAATTACCGACAGAAAATCCTAGTTCCTCCTTACCGACAACGCTACCGACAGACTTACCGACAGTGGACTACCCACCCGAAGTCAGGCAACGCCCTCTGTTCGTTACCACAAGAGACTCGTTATCCGCAAGGCATGATAATTTAGTCGTCTTTATCACGAGAGGAGGCCGCCCGTACGATACAGGCGCACGCGAACTCCAGAATATAGGCAAATTCCATCAACATAAAGATAACGTTAACTTAGGAAGAGCCAAAGTAAGTTCTCACGGAAATTATTTCCAAATTTCATTACCGGCTACGGAACACGAAAAGAAACAAGTCGACAACCAAATCCTTCTAGAATGTTTACAATCTCTATATGACGTAACACGCGAGCTTCAATTAGAATCGTTTAGCATAGCACAAACCGCAATTAATCAATTTTCTCTTTCACAAATCAAACGAATCCTAGTAGATCTCTTTCTCGAAACCAATATTCAAATTACTATCTGCCAAGGTCTCGTTCGAACTCCGCGAGAAGAACTCCGAAACGATATAATCCGCGAGAATCACGACACCCCAATAGCAGGACACAAAGGAGTTAACAAAACTTACAGTAGAATCCGTGAAAAGTACTACTGGCCGAACATGAAACAAGAAATCCAAAAGTACATAGAAAAATGCGAAATGTGCCAAAAATTAAAACTAACTAGAGTCAAAACGCGTCAACCTCTAACTCTTACCGATACCCCCAGGCACAGCATTCGACAAGATATCCATGGACGTTATGGGACCATTACCCCCCACTCCAGACGGATATACGAACATACTCACGATACAAGATCTCCTGACAAAGTATTCCCTAGCAATTCCTTTAAAAAGAACCACGGCAGTTGACATAGCCGACGCGTTCATTACGCATTTTATTTGTAAATTCGGATGCCCTAAGGGCATATTAACAGATCAAGGTTCCAATTTTATAAACTCATTGATGAAAACCATCGCGGCTAGATTCAGAATTCAACAATATAAAACAACGGCTTTCCACCCCCAGACCAACGGTTCTGTGGAAAGATCACATCACGTGTTAGCGGAATATTTAAAACAATTCATAGGCAATCGGAACAATTGGGAAAAATGGCTGCCATACGCTATGTTTTCCTACAATACCAGTACACACGAAGGAACACGTTACACGCCATACGAACTGGTTTTTGGGAAAATAGCACGAACTCCCTCTGCCATACCTTTCAGAGACACTTCGGAAAACGAATCGTACGCCGTGTATTTAGATGAACTCAACGATAGAATACGTACTTCGCAAGAAATAGCGAAAACAAACTTAGACGGTACAAAAACACGCGCTAAATTCTATTACGATAAGAAGCTTAATGTAAAGGATTTCCAAATCGGACAATGGGTTTATTTGCTCCGCGAACCACTTAGACATAAATTCGATTCTCAATACACAGGCCCATATAAGATCTTGGAGATTCTACCTAATAATAATGTAAAAATTAATGTTAAGGGGAGGCACAAGATTGTGTATTCAAATAAATTAAAAAATTGTAAGCGCCTACAAACGATGAATGAACGTATGAGAGTTCGATCGAATGTAGGAGACAGTGAAAGGTGTAAGTCAAAATCAAAAACTGAAAATCTTAATGAACAAAGAGTAAAAGAATCGGTGACAGTGACAAACGAACAAAGTGCACCACAGAAGAAAAGTGCAACCAAACAGAGTGCAGCCGTAGCAGCACAACATACGCAGAGACCACAGCATCCACGAGACGAGAGCCCACAGCATCCACGAGATGAGAGCAGCATACACGCCAAGGAGGACCAATCTCCTCCACAGCACACGAAACGAGTAGCATCCCACATCGAGGCCACATCAGTCCAGAGATTTCGCCATAGGCGAAATTCTTTTTCTAAGGGGGAGGTGTGACGTCAGGCGTGCCGCCTGCCACCCTCTCAACGCACCACAGCAACCACCCTCACGCGCCTGCACCACAGGCAACACCCAGGCGCAACTCGCCGTCTCACTCAGGCCAAGGGCTACGACCATCGACTCGCTCGCACCCGCAGAGGTGCTCGCCGTCTCTCTCACTCCAAGGGACCTACCCTCCGTCACACTCGCACCCGCAGAGGTGCTCGCCGTCTCTCTCACTCCAAGGGACCTACCCTCCGTCTCACTCGCACCCGCAGAGGTGTTCGCCACCTCTCTCGCTCCAAGGGCAACACACTCTGTCCCACTCGCACCGAGGACCTCGTGCGCCATCTCGCTCGCACCAAGGACCATGTGCGCTGTCTCGCTCCCACTCAAGGAGTCACCCACCGTCTCACTCTTACCTGCAGGGAAACTCGCCCTCTCGCTCACTCCAGGGACGTACCAGGAGAATCAACCTCTACGAGATCCGACGACGGGAACCCTCACCGTACAAAGGACTCTACGATTTCACCATCCCAGATCTGCCATGCCCAAAATACTGTTTCTAAGATTATTAATTAACATTATATCATATACTCTTACATTCTAAGTTCTGTATTCCTAGCTCATAGAATTTACACGACACAACTTTATAACGACACAAACAACACACATTTTACATTAAGGCGTAATTTCTAATTTCATACGTGTACCTCTATATTCATAAGTTGCGCTAATTAAGTAAGCCGCGACGCGCGAAATCGCGACCCGCCTCAGCGGCACGCGCCGCTAGCCCCACCACGCAACGCCGAGACCCCACTCCGGCGTCCACATACTCCCACCTACGTTCGCACGCGACCGAAGCGCTCCGAGAGTCAGGGAGGTCGCAGACGCATCTTGGGAGACACAGTTAGTCTCCACAGTCAATCAGAGACATTTAGTCTCCACAGTCAATCAGAGACAGTTAGTCTCTACAGTCAATTACAGACAGTCATGACGGACAGTCAGACACAGTCAGTCAGTACCGTCAGTACGGTACAGTTCTATCTCGCCTTCGGGCACTTCTAATTCCAAGTCTCTTCCAAGTCGCGCCTTAGGGCCGTCGCGCAGCCGCGATGAGGTTCCTAGTTCTAAAGTCTTTGTTCTAATTCCTAATTCATAGTTAACCTAGTCTTAATACTTAGAAATAATTGTTCTTGTACTCTTTGATTTAGAATATACTTTATTATTTTTCTACCACATCAAGTTCTAGTTCATTCCATCTCCATTTCTAAATTCAATTTTATTTTAATACAAATTCTTCCAAGTTCGTAACAACTTGAGTGTTTATAAACGAACTCTTCGCGCCGGGAGGAAGAATTTAATCCATTATCTCGTGCGGAATACGTTGGTAAAACGCCAGAATTCTTCGTTCATCGACGGACGGCGACATTCATCGCAGCTTCCACCGTCACAACGCCGATTCCAGCCAGGCCGTACGCCGACTTCCTCCCCCGAGAACGACCTTCGACGATCGCCACATCTGAAAGTAGAAGAGGGAAATCAGCGGAAAGGTAAGTAAAATCCCTCCTTACACGCGTTCGCGATTGTTTACGGTGCCCGCGTCTTGCCAGAATCGACGGACCCGGTCATACGCGTTTTATACCGGACCGAATTCGCGACTAAAAGGCTTGTGTCATTCAGCCTCCTGGGATACGAATAATTTGTTCGCCAGGACGCGACATTCTTAAAACGCGATATCGCTTCTCATTTCTACCTTTCATGGTAAGATATAATATGATTTGCGAAGTGTCATGTATTCCTCTTCTACACTTCAAATGAATGTAAATGTGACACTTCCTTGCAAGGAAACAGCGTTTGCAGATGTCTACCTATCGTAGCAGTAGAGTTCTAATGCTTCTTAAAACGCGATATCGCATCTCATATCTATGTTTCATGATAAGATATAATATTCATTGCGAAGTGTTATGCATTCCTCGTCCACGATTCAAATGAATGAAAATGCGACGCTTCCTTGCAAGCAAATAGCGTTTGCAGATGTCTAGGTATCGTAGCAATAGAGTTCTAATGCTTCCTAAAACGCGATATCGCATCTCATTTCTATGTGTCATGGTAAGATATAATATGATTTGCGAAGTGTTATGTATTCCTCGTCTGCACTTCAAATGAATGTAAATGCGACACTTCCTTGCAAGGAAATAGGGTCTGCAGATGTCTAGGTATCGTAGCAATAGAGTTCAAATGCTTCTTAAAACGAGATATTCCATCTCATATCTATGTTTCATAATAAGATATAATATTCATTGCGAAGTGTTATGCATTCCTCGTATACGATTTAAATGAGTGTAAATGCGACACTTCCTTGCAAGGAAATAGCGTTTGCAGATGTCTACGTATCGTAGCAATGGAGTTCTTATGATACTTAAAACGCGATATCGCATCTCATTTCTATGTTTCATGGTAAGATATAATATGATTTGCGAAGTGTCATTTATTCCTCGTCTACACTTCAAATGAATGTAAATGCGACACTTCCTTGCTAGGAAACAGCGTCTGCAGATGTCTAGGTATCGTAGCAATAGAGTTCAAATGCTTCTTAAAACAAGATATTGCATCTCATATCTATGTTTCATGATAAGATATAATATTCATTGCGAAGTGTTATGCATTCCTCATCTACGATTCAAATGAATGTAAATGCGACACTTCCTTGCATGGGAATAGCGTTTGCAGATGTCTAGGTATCGTAGCAATAGATTTCTAATGCTTCTTAAAACGCGATATCGCATCTCATTCCTATGTTTCATGGTAAGATATAATTTGATTTGCGAAGTGTCATGTATTCCTCGTCTACACTTCAAGTGAATGTAAATGCGACACTTCCTTGCCAGGAAATAGCGTCTGCAGATGTCTAGGTATCGTAGCAATAGAGTTCAAATGCTTCTTAAAACGAGATATTGCATCTCATATCTATGTTTCATGATAAGATATAATATTCATTGCGAAGTGTTATGCATTCCTCGTATACGATTCAAATGGGTGTAAATGCGACACTTCCTTGCAAGGAAATAGCGTTTGCAGATGTCTACGAATCGTAGCAGTGGAGTTCTAATGCTTCTTAAAACGCGATATCGCATCTCATTTCTATGTTTCATGGCAAGATATAATATGATTTGCGAAGTGTCATGTATTCCTCGTCTACACTTCAAATGAATGTAAATGCGACACTTCCTCGCTAGGAAATAGCGTTTGCAGATGTCTACGTATCGTAGCAATAGAGTTCTTATGATCCTTAAAACGCGATAGCGCATCTCACTTCTATGTTTTATGGTAGGATATAATATGATTTGCGAAGTGTTATGTATTCCTCGTCTACACTTCATATGAATGTAAATGCGACACTTCCTTGCAAGGAAATAGCGTCTCCAGATGTCTAGGTATCGTAGCAATAGAGTTCAAATGCTTCTAAAAACGAGATTTTGCATCCCATATCTATGTTTCATGATAAGATATAATATTCATTGCGAAGTGTTATGCATTCCTCGTCTACGATTCAAATGAATGTAAATGCGACACTTCCTTGCAAGGAAATAGTGTTTGCAGATGTCTAGGTATCGTAGCAATAGAGTTCAAATGCTTCTTAAAACGAGATATTGCATCTCATATCTATGTTTCATGATAAGATATAATATTCATTGCGAAGTGCTATGCATTCCTCGTAAACGATTCAAATGAATGTAAATGCGGCACTTCCTTGCAAGGAAATAGCGTTTGCAGATGTCTACGTATCGAAGCAATAGAGTTCAAATGCTTCTTAAAACGAGATTTTGCATCTCATATCTATGTTTCATGCTAAGATATAATATTCATTGCGAATTGCTATGCATTCCTCGTCTACGATTCAAATGAATGTAAATGCGACACTTCCTTGCAAGGAAATAGCGTTTGCAGATGTCTACGTATAGTAGCAATAGAGTTCTTATGATTCTTAAAACGCGATATCGCATCTCATTTCTATGTTTCATGGTAAGATATAATATGATTTGCGAAGTGTTATGTATTCCTCGCCTACACTTCATATGAATGTAAATGCGACACTTCCTTGCAAGGAAATAGCGTTTGCAGATGTCTACGTATCGAAGCAATAGAGTTCTAATGCTTCTTTAAAAGCGATATCGAATCTCATTTCTATGTTTCATGGTAAGATATAATATGATTTGCGAAGTGTCATGTATTCCTCGTCTACACTTCAAATGAATGTAAATGCGACACTTCCTTGCTAGGAAACAGCGTCTGCAGATGTCTAGGTATCGTAGCAATAGAGTTCAAATGCTCCTTAAAACGAGATATTGCATCTCATATCTTTGTTTCATGATAAGATATAATATTCATTGCGAAGTGTTATGCATTCCTCGTCTGCGATTCAAATGAATGTAAATGCGACACTTCCTTGCCAGAAAATAGCGTCTGCAGATGTCTAGGTATCGTAGCGATAGAGTTCTAATGCTTCTTAGAACGCGATATCGCATCTCATTTCTATGTTTCATGGCAAGATATAATATGATTTGCGGAGTGTTATGTATTCCTCGTCTACGCTTCATATGAATGTAAATGCGACACTTCCTTGCAAGGAAATAGCGTTTGCAGATGTCTACCTATCGTAGCAATAGAGTTCTAATGCTTCTTAAAACGCGATATCGCATTTCATTTCTATGTTTCATGGTAAGATATAATATGATTTGCGAAGTGTCATGTATTCCTCGTCTACACTTCAAATGAATGTAAATGCGACACTTCCTTGCTAGGAAACAGCGTCTGCAGATGTCTAGGTATCGTAGCAATAGATTTCAAATGCTCCTTAAAACGAGATATTGCATCTCATATCTTTGTTTCATGATAAGATATAATATTCATTGCGAAGTGTTATGCATTCCTCGTATACGATTCAAATGAGTGTAAATGCGACACTTCCTTGCAAGGAAATAGCGTTTGCAGATGTCTACGTATCGTAGCAATAGAGTTCTTATGATTCTTAAAACTTGATATCGCATCTCATTTCTATGTTTCATGGTAAGATATAATATGATTTGCGAAGTGTTATGTATTCCTCATCTACACTTCAAATGAATGTAAATGCGACACTTCCTTGCTAGGAAATAGTGTCTGTAGATGTCTAGGTATCGTAGCGATAGAGTTCTAATGCTTCATAAAACGCGATATCGCATCTCATTTCTATGTATCATGGAAAGATATAATATGATTTGCGAAGTGTCATGTATTCCTCGTCTACACTTCAAATGAATGTAAATGCGACACTTCCTTGCAAGGAAATAGCGTTTGCAGATGTCTACGTATCGTAGCAATAGATTTCTAATGCTTCTTAAAACTTGATATCGGATCTCATTTCTATGTTTCAGGGTAAGATATAATATTCATTGCGAAGTGTTAGGCATTCCTCGTCTACGATTCAAATGAATGTAAATAAGACACTTCCTTGCAAGGAAATAGTGTTTGCAGATGTCTAGGTATCGTAGCAATAGAGTTCAAATGCTTCTTAAGACGCGATATCGCGTCTCATTTCTATCTTTCATGGTAAGATATAATATGATTTGCGAAGTGTCATGTATTCCTCTTCTACACTTCAAATGAATGTAAATGTGACTCTTCCTTGCAAGGAAACCGCGTTTGCAGATGTCTACCTATCGTAGCAGTAGAGTTCTAATGCTTCTTAAAACGCGATATCGCATCTCATTTCCATGTTTCATGGTAAGATATAATATGATTTGCGAACTGTTATGTATTCCTCGTCTACACTTCAAATGAATGTAAATGCGACACTTCCTTGCAAGGAAATAGCGATTGCAGATGTCTACATATCGTAGCAATAGAGTTCATATGATTCTTAGAACGGGATATTGCATCTCATATCTATGTTTCATGATATGATATAATATTCATTGCGAAGTGTTATGCATTCCTCGTCTACGATTCAAATGAATGTAAATGCGACACTTCCTTGCAAGGAAATAGTGTTTGCAGATGTCTAGGTATCGTAGCAATAGAGTTCAAATGCTTCTTAAAACGAGATATTGCATCTCATTTCTATGTTTCATGATAAGATATAATATTCATTGCGAAGTGTTATGCATTCCTCGTCTGCGATTCAAATGAAAATAAATGCGACACTTCCTTGCAAGGAAATAGCGATTGCAGATGTCTACGTATCGTAGCATTAGCTTTCGAATGCTTCTTAAAACGCGATATCGCGTCTCATTTCTATCTTTTATGGTAAGATATAATATGATTTGCGAAGTGTCATGTATTCCTCTTCTACACTTCAAATGAATGTAAATGTGACTCTTCGTTGCAAGGAAACAGCGTTTGCAGATGTCTACCTATCGTAGCAGTAGAGTTCTAATGCTTCTTAAAACGCGATATCGCATCTCATTTCCATGTTTCATGGTAAGATATAATATGATTTGCGGAGTGTCATGTATTCCTCGTCTACACTTCAAATGAATGTAAATGCGACACTTCCTTGCTAGGAAACAACGTCTGCAAATGTCTAGGTATCGTAGCAATAGAGTTCAAATGCTTCTTAAAACGAGATATTGCATCTCATATCTTTGTTTCATGATAAGATATAATATTCATTGCGAAGTGTTATGCATTCCTCGTATACGATTCAAATGAGAGTAAATGCGACACTTCCTTGCAAGGAAATAGCGATTGCAGTTGTCTACGTATCGTAGCATTAGCTTTCTAATGCTTCTTAAAACGCGATATCGCGTCTCATACCTATGTTTCATGATATGATATAATATTCATTGCGAAGTGTTATGCATTCCTCGTCTACGATTCAAATGAATGTAAATGCGACACTTCCTTGCAAGGAAATAGCGTTTGCAGATGGCTACGTATCGTAGCAATAGAGTTCTTATGATTCTTAAAACTTGATATCGCATCTCATTTCTATGTTTCATGGTAGGATATAATATGATTTGCGAAGTGTTATGCATTCCTCGTCTACGATTCAAATGAATGTAAATGCGACACTTCCTTGCAAGGAAATGGTGTTTGCAGATGTCTAGGTATCGTAGCAATAGAGTTCAAATGCTTCTTAAAACGAGATATTGCATCTCATTTCTATGTTTCATGATAAGATATAATATTCATTGCGAAGTGTTATGCATTCCTCGTCTGCGATTCAAATGAAAGTAAATGCGACACTTCCTTGCAAGGAAATAGCGATTGCAGATGTCTACGTATCGTAGCATTAGCTTTCTAATGCTTCTTAAAACGCGATATCGCGTCTCATTTCTATCTTTCATGGTAAGATATAATATGATTTGCGAAGTGTCATGTATTCCTCTTCTACACTTCAAATGAATGTAAATGTGACTCTTCCTTGCAAGGAAACAGCGTTTGCAGATGTCTACCTATCGTAGCAGTAGAGTTCTAATGCTTTTTAAAACGCGATATCGCATCTCATTTCCATGTTTCATGGTAAGATATAATATGATTTGCGAAGCGTTATGTATTCCTCGTCTACACTTCAAATGAATGTAATTGCGACACTTCCTTGTAAGGAAATAGCGATTGCAGATGTCTACGTATCGTAGCATTAGCTTTCTAATGCTTCTTAAAACGCGATATCGCGTCTCATTTCTATCTTTCATGGTAAGATATAATATGATTTGCGAAGTGTCATGTATTCCTCTTCTACACTTCAAATGAATGTAAATGCGACACTTCCTTGCAAGGAAATAGCGTTTGCAGATGTCTACGTATCGAAGCAATAGAGTCCTAATGCTTCTTTAAAAGCGATATCGAATCTCATTTCTATGTTTCATGGTAAGATATAATATGATTTGCGAAGTGTTATGTATTCCTCGTCTACACTTCAAATGAATGTAAATGCGACACTTCCTTGCAAGGAAATAGCGTTTGCAGATGTCTACGTATCGAAGCATTAGAGTTCAAATGCTTCTTAAAACGAGATATTGCATCCCATATCTATGTTTCATGATAAGATATAATATTCATTGCAAAGTGTTATGCATTCCTCGTCTACACTTCAAATGAATGTAAATGCGACACTTCCTTGCTGGGAAATAGTGTCTGGAGATGTCTAGGTATCGTAGCGATAGAGTTCTAATGCTTCATAAAACGCGATATCGCATCTCATTTCTATGTTTCATGGAAAGATATAATATGATTTGCGAAGTGTCATGTATTCCTCGTCTACACTTCAAATGAATGTAAATGCGACACTTCCTTGCAAGGAAATAGCGTTTGCAGATGTCTACGTATCGTAGCAATAGATTTCTGATGCTTCTTAAAACTCGATATCGGATCTCATTTCTATGTTTCATGGTAAGATATAATATTCATTGCGAAGTGTTATGCATTCCTCGTCTACGATTCAAATGAATGTAAATGCGACACTTCCTTGCAAGGAAATAGTGTTTGCAGATGTCTAGGTATCGTAGCATTAGAGTTCAGATGCTTCTTAAAACGAGATATTGCATCTCATATTTATGTTTCTTGATAAGATATAATATTCATTGCGAAGTGTTATGCATTCCTCGTATACGATTCAAATGTGTGTAAATGCGACACTTCCTCGCTAGGAAATAGCGCTTGCAGATGTCTACGTATCGTAGCAATAGAGTTCTTATGATTCTTAAAACGCGATATCGCATCTCACTTCTATGTTTTATGGTAAGATATAATATGATTTGCGAAGTGTTATGTATTCCTCGTCTACACTTCAAATGAATGTAAATGCGACACTTCCTTGCTAGGAAATAGTGTCTGGAGATGTCTAGGTATCGTAGCGATAGAGTTCTAATGCTTCATAAAACGCGATATCGCATCTCATTTCTATGTTTCATGGTAGGATATAATATGATTTGCGAAGTGTTATGTATTCCTCGTCTACACATCAAATGAATGTAAATGCGACACTTCCTTGCTAGGAAATAGTGTCTGGAGATGTCTAGGTATCGTAGCGATAGAGTTCTATAGCTTCTTAAAACGCGATGTCGCATCTCATTTCTATGTTTCATGGTAAGATATAATATGATTTGCGAAGTGTTATGTATTCCTCGTCTACACTTCAAATGAATGTAAATGCGACACTTCCTTGCAAGGAAATAGCGTTTGCAGATGTCTACGTATCGAAGCATTAGAGTTCAAATGCTTCTTAAAACGAGATATTGCATCCCATATCTATGTTTCATGATAAGATATAATATTCATTGCAAAGTGTTATGCATTCCTCGTCTACACTTCAAATGAATGTAAATGCGACACTTCCTTGCTAGGAAATAGTGTCTGGAGATGTCTAGGTATCGTAGCGATAGAGTTCTAATGCTTCATAAAACGCGATATGGCATCTCATTTCTATGTTTCATGGAAAGATATAATATGATTTGCGAAGTGTCATGTATTCCTCGTCTACACTTCAAATGAATGTAAATGCGACACTTCCTTGCAAGGAAATAGCGTTTGCAGATGTCTACGTATCGTAGCAATAGATTTCCAATGCTTCTTAAAACACGATATCGGATCTCATTTCTATGTTTCATGGTAAGATATAATATTCATTGCGAAGTGTTATGCATTCCTCTTCTACGATTCAAATGAATGTAAATGCGACACTTCCTTGCAAGGAAATAGTGTTTGCAGATGTCTAGGTATCGCAGCAATAGAGTTCAAATGCTTCTTAAAACGAGATATTGCATCTCATTTCTATGTTTCATGATAAGATATAATATTCATTGCAAAGTGTTATGCATTCCTCGTCTGCGATTCAAATGAAAGTAAATGCGACACTTCCTTGCAAGGAAATATCGATTGCAGATGTCTACGTATCGTAGCATTAGCTTTCTAATGCTTCTTAAAACGCGATATCGCGTATCATTTCTATCTTTCATGGTAAGATATAATATGATTTGCGAAGTGTCATGTATTCCTCTCCTACACTTCAAATGAATGTAAATGTGACTCTTCCTTGCAAGGAAACAGCGTTTGCAGATGTCTACCTATCGTAGCAGTAGAGTTCTAATGCTTTTTAAAACGAGATATCGCATCTCATTTCCATGTTTCATGGTAAGATATAATATGATTTGCGAAGTGTTATGTATTCCTCGTCTACATTTCAAATGAATGTAATTGCGACACTTCCTTGCAAGGAAATAGCGATTGCAGATGTCTACGTATCGTAGCAATAGAGTTCATATGATTCTTAGAACGGGATATTGCATCTCATATCTATGTTTCATGATATGATATAATATTCATTGCGAAGTGTTATGCATTCCTCGTCTACGATTCAAATGAATGTAAATGCGACACTTCCTTGCAAGGAAATAGCGTTTGCAGATGTCTACGTATCGTAGCAATAGAGATCTTATGATTCTTAAAACTTGATATCGCATCTCATTTCTATGTTTCATGGTAAGATATAATATGATTTGCGAAGTGTTATGTATTCCTCGTCTACACTTCAAATGAATGTAAATGCGACACTTCCTTGCTAGGAAATAGTGTCTGGAGATGTCTAGGTATCGTAGCGATAGAGTTCTAATGCTTCATAAAACGCGATATCGCATCTCATTTCTATGTTTCATGGTAGGATATAATATGATTTGCGAAGTGTTATGTATTCCTCGTCTGCACTTCAAATGAATGTAAATGCGACACTTCCTTGCTAGGAAATAGTGTCTGGAGATGTCTAGGTATCGTAGCGATAGAGTTCTAAAGCTTCTTAAAACGCGATGTCGCATCTCATTTCTATGTTTCATGGTAAGATATAATATGATTTGCGAAGTGTTATGTATTCCTCGTCTACACTTCAAATGAATGTAAATGCGACACTTCCTTGTTAGGAAATAGTGTCTGGAGATGTCTAGGTATCGTAGCGATAGAGTTCTAATGCTTTTTAAAACGCGATATAGCATCTCATTTCTATGTTTCATGGAAAGATATAATATGATTTGCGAAGTGTCATGTATTCCTCGTCTACACTTCAAATGAATGTAAATGCGACACTTCCTTGCAAGGAAATAGCGTTTGCAGATGTCTACGTATCGAAGCAATAGAGTTCAAATGCTTCTTAAAACGAGATATTGCATACCATATCTATGTTTCATGATAAGATATAATATTCATTGCAAAGTGTTATGCATTCCTCGTTTACGATTCAAATGAATGTAAATGCGACAGTTCCTTGCCAGGAAATAGCGTCTGCAGATGTCTAGGTATCGTAGCGATAGAGTTCTAATGCTTCTTAAAATGCGATATCGCATCTCATTTCTATGTTTCATGGTAAGATATAATATGATTTGCGAAGTGTTATGTATTCCTCGTCTACACTTCATATGAATGTAAATGCGACACTTCCTTGCAAGGAAATAGCGTTTGCAGATGTCTACCTATCGTAGCAATAGAGTTCTAATGCTTCTTAAAACGCGATATCGCATTTCATTTCTATGTTTCATGGTAAGATATAATATGATTTGCGAAGTGTCATGTATTCCTCGTCTACACTTCAATTGAATGTAAATGCGACACTTCCTTGCAAGGAAATAGCGTTTGCAGATGTCTACGTATCGTAGCAATAGATTTCTGATGCTTCTTAAAACTCGATATCGGATCTCATTTCTATGTTTCATGGTAAGATATAATATTCATTGCGAAGTGTTATGCATTCCTCGTCTACGATTCAAATGAATGTAAATGCGACACTTCCTTGCAAGGAAATAGTGTTTGCAGATGTCTAGGTATCGTAGCATTAGAGTTCAGATGCTTCTTAAAACGAGATATTGCATCTCATATCTATGTTTCTTGATAAGATATAATATTCATTGCGAAGTGTTATGCATTCCTCGTATACGATTCAAATGTGTGTAAATGCGACACTACCTCGCTAGGAAATAGCGCTTGCAGATGTCTACGTATCGTAGCAATAGAGTTCTTATGATTCTTAAAACGCGATATCGCATCTCACTTCTATGTTTTATGGTAGGATATAATATGATTTGCGAAGTGTTATGTATTCCTCGCCTACACTTCAAATGAATGTAAATGCGACACTTCCTTGCTAGGAAATAGTGTCTGGAGATGTCTAGGTATCGTAGCGATAGAGTTCTAATGCTTCATAAAACGCGATATCGCATCTCATTTCTATGTTTCGTGGAAAGATATAATATGATTTGCGAAGTGTCATGTATTCCTCGTCTACACTTCAAATGAATGTAAATGCGACACTTCCTTGCAAGGAAATAGCGTTTGCAGATGTCTACGTATCGTAGCAATAGATTTCTAATGCTTTTTAAAACTCGATATCGGATCTCATTTCTATGTTTCATGGTAAGATATAATATTCATTGCGAAGTGTTATGCATTCCTCGTATACGATTTAAATGAGTGTAAATGCGACACTTCCTTGCAAGGAAATAGCGTTTGCAGATGTCTACGTATCGTAGCAATGGAGTTCTTATGATACTTAAAACGCGATATCGCATCTCATTTCTATGTTTCATGGTAAGATATAATATGATTTGCGAAGTGTCATTTATTCCTCGTCTACACTTCAAATGAATGTAAATGCGACACTTCCTTGCTAGGAAACAGCGTCTGCAGATGTCTAGGTATCGTAGCAATAGAGTTCAAATGCTTCTTAAAACAAGATATTGCATCCCATATCTATGTTTCATGATAAGATATAATATTCATTGCGAAGTGTTATGCATTCCTCATCTACGATTCAAATGAATGTAAATGCGACACTTCCTTGCATGGGAATAGCGTTTGCAGATGTCTAGGTATCGTAGCAATAGATTTCTAATGCTTCTTAAAACGCGATATCGCATCTCATTCCTATGTTTCATGGTAAGATATAATTTGATTTGCGAAGTGTCATGTATTCCTCGTCTACACTTCAAGTGAATGTAAATGCGACACTTCCTTGCCAGGAAATAGCGTCTGCAGATGTCTAGGTATCGTAGCAATAGAGTTCAAATGCTTCTTAAAACGAGATATTGCATCTCATATCTATGTTTCATGATAAGATATAATATTCATTGCGAAGTGTTATGCATTCCTCGTATACGATTCAAATGAGTGTAAATGCGACACTTCCTTGCAAGGAAATAGCGTTTGCAGATGTCTACGAATCGTAGCAGTGGAGTTCTAATGCTTCTTAAAACGCGATATCGCATCTCATTTCTATGTTTCATGGCAAGATATAATATGATTTGCGAAGTGTCATGTATTCCTCGTCTACACTTCAAATGAATGTAAATGCGACACTTCCTCGCTAGGAAATAGCGTTTGCAGATGTCTACGTATCGTAGCAATAGAGTTCTTATGATCCTTAAAACGCGATAGCGCATCTCACTTCTATGTTTTATGGTAGGATATAATATGATTTGCGAAGTGTTATGTATTCCTCGTCTACACTTCATATGAATGTAAATGCGACACTTCCTTGCAAGGAAATAGCGTCTCCAGATGTCTAGGTATCGTAGCAATAGAGTTCAAATGCTTCTAAAAACGAGATATTGCATCTCATATCTATGTTTCATGATAAGATATAATATTCATTGCGAAGTGTTATGCATTCCTCGTCTACGATTCAAATGAATGTAAATGCGACACTTCCTTGCAAGGAAATAGTGTTTGCAGATGTCTAGGTATCGTAGCAATAGAGTTCAAATGCTTCTTAAAACGAGATATTGCATCTCATATCTATGTTTCATGATAAGATATAATATTCATTGCGAAGTGCTATGCATTCCTCGTAAACGATTCAAATGAATGTAAATGCGGCACTTCCTTGCAAGGAAATAGCGTTTGCAGATGTCTACGTATCGAAGCAATAGATTTCAAATGCTTCTTAAAACGAGATTTTGCATCTCATATCTATGTTTCATGCTAAGATATAATATTCATTGCGAATTGCTATGCATTCCTCGTCTACGATTCAAATGAATGTAAATGCGACACTTCCTTGCAAGGAAATAGCGTTTGCAGATGTCTACGTATAGTAGCAATAGAGTTCTTATGATTCTTAAAACGCGATATCGCATCTCATTTCTATGTTTCATGGTAAGATATAATATGATTTGCGAAGTGTTATGTATTCCTCGCCTACACTTCATATGAATGTAAATGCGACACTTCCTTGCAAGGAAATAGCGTTTGCAGATGTCTACGTATCGAAGCAATAGAGTTCTAATGCTTCTTTAAAAGCGATATCGAATCTCATTTCTATGTTTCATGGTAAGATATAATATGATTTGCGAAGTGTCATGTATTCCTCGTCTACACTTCAAATGAATGTAAATGCGACACTTCCTTGCTAGGAAACAGCGTCTGCAGATGTCTAGGTATCGTAGCAATAGAGTTCAAATGCTCCTTAAAACGAGATATTGCATCTCATATCTTTGTTTCATGATAAGATATAATATTCATTGCGAAGTGTTATGCATTCCTCGTCTGCGATTCAAATGAATGTAAATGCGACACTTCCTTGCCAGAAAATAGCGTCTGCAGATGTCTAGGTATCGTAGCGATAGAGTTCTAATGCTTCTTAGAACGCGATATCGCATCTCATTTCTATGTTTCATGGCAAGATATAATATGATTTGCGGAGTGTTATGTATTCCTCGTCTACGCTTCATATGAATGTAAATGCGACACTTCCTTGCAAGGAAATAGCGTTTGCAGATGTCTACCTATCGTAGCAATAGAGTTCTAATGCTTCTTAAAACGCGATATCGCATTTCATTTCTATGTTTCATGGTAAGATATAATATGATTTGCGAAGTGTCATGTATTCCTCGTCTACACTTCAAATGAATGTAAATGCGACACTTCCTTGCTAGGAAACAGCGTCTGCAGATGTCTAGGTATCGTAGCAATAGATTTCAAATGCTCCTTAAAACGAGATATTGCATCTCATATCTTTGTTTCATGATAAGATATAATATTCATTGCGAAGTGTTATGCATTCCTCGTATACGATTCAAATGAGTGTAAATGCGACACTTCCTTGCAAGGAAATAGCGTTTGCAGATGTCTACGTATCGTAGCAATAGAGTTCTTATGATTCTTAAAACTTGATATCGCATCTCATTTCTATGTTTCATGGTAAGATATAATATGATTTGCGAAGTGTTATGTATTCCTCATCTACACTTCAAATGAATGTAAATGCGACACTTCCTTGCTAGGAAATAGTGTCTGTAGATGTCTAGGTATCGTAGCGATAGAGTTCTAATGCTTCATAAAACGCGATATCGCATCTCATTTCTATGTATCATGGAAAGATATAATATGATTTGCGAAGTGTCATGTATTCCTCGTCTACACTTCAAATGAATGTAAATGCGACACTTCCTTGCAAGGAAATAGCGTTTGCAGATGTCTACGTATCGTAGCAATAGATTTCTAATGCTTCTTAAAACTTGATATCGGATCTCATTTCTATGTTTCAGGGTAAGATATAATATTCATTGCGAAGTGTTAGGCATTCCTCGTCTACGATTCAAATGAATGTAAATAAGACACTTCCTTGCAAGGAAATAGTGTTTGCAGATGTCTAGGTATCGTAGCAATAGAGTTCAAATGCTTCTTAAGACGCGATATCGCGTCTCATTTCTATCTTTCATGGTAAGATATAATATGATTTGCGAAGTGTCATGTATTCCTCTTCTACACTTCAAATGAATGTAAATGTGACTCTTCCTTGCAAGGAAACCGCGTTTGCAGATGTCTACCTATCGTAGCAGTAGAGTTCTAATGCTTCTTAAAACGCGATATCGCATCTCATTTCCATGTTTCATGGTAAGATATAATATGATTTGCGAACTGTTATGTATTCCTCGTCTACACTTCAAATGAATGTAAATGCGACACTTCCTTGCAAGGAAATAGCGATTGCAGATGTCTACATATCGTAGCAATAGAGTTCATATGATTCTTAGAACGGGATATTGCATCTCATATCTATGTTTCATGATATGATATAATATTCATTGCGAAGTGTTATGCATTCCTCGTCTACGATTCAAATGAATGTAAATGCGACACTTCCTTGCAAGGAAATAGTGTTTGCAGATGTCTAGGTATCGTAGCAATAGAGTTCAAATGCTTCTTAAAACGAGATATTGCATCTCATTTCTATGTTTCATGATAAGATATAATATTCATTGCGAAGTGTTATGCATTCCTCGTCTGCGATTCAAATGAAAATAAATGCGACACTTCCTTGCAAGGAAATAGCGATTGCAGATGTCTACGTATCGTAGCATTAGCTTTCGAATGCTTCTTAAAACGCGATATCGCGTCTCATTTCTATCTTTTATGGTAAGATATAATATGATTTGCGAAGTGTCATGTATTCCTCTTCTACACTTCAAATGAATGTAAATGTGACTCTTCGTTGCAAGGAAACAGCGTTTGCAGATGTCTACCTATCGTAGCAGTAGAGTTCTAATGCTTCTTAAAACGCGATATCGCATCTCATTTCCATGTTTCATGGTAAGATATAATATGATTTGCGGAGTGTCATGTATTCCTCGTCTACACTTCAAATGAATGTAAATGCGACACTTCCTTGCTAGGAAACAACGTCTGCAAATGTCTAGGTATCGTAGCAATAGAGTTCAAATGCTTCTTAAAACGAGATATTGCATCTCATATCTTTGTTTCATGATAAGATATAATATTCATTGCGAAGTGTTATGCATTCCTCGTATACGATTCAAATGAGAGTAAATGCGACACTTCCTTGCAAGGAAATAGCGATTGCAGTTGTCTACGTATCGTAGCATTAGCTTTCTAATGCTTCTTAAAACGCGATATCGCGTCTCATACCTATGTTTCATGATATGATATAATATTCATTGCGAAGTGTTATGCATTCCTCGTCTACGATTCAAATGAATGTAAATGCGACACTTCCTTGCAAGGAAATAGCGTTTGCAGATGGCTACGTATCGTAGCAATAGAGTTCTTATGATTCTTAAAACTTGATATCGCATCTCATTTCTATGTTTCATGGTAGGATATAATATGATTTGCGAAGTGTTATGCATTCCTCGTCTACGATTCAAATGAATGTAAATGCGACACTTCCTTGCAAGGAAATGGTGTTTGCAGATGTCTAGGTATCGTAGCAATAGAGTTCAAATGCTTCTTAAAACGAGATATTGCATCTCATTTCTATGTTTCATGATAAGATATAATATTCATTGCGAAGTGTTATGCATTCCTCGTCTGCGATTCAAATGAAAGTAAATGCGACACTTCCTTGCAAGGAAATAGCGATTGCAGATGTCTACGTATCGTAGCATTAGCTTTCTAATGCTTCTTAAAACGCGATATCGCGTCTCATTTCTATCTTTCATGGTAAGATATAATATGATTTGCGAAGTGTCATGTATTCCTCTTCTACACTTCAAATGAATGTAAATGTGACTCTTCCTTGCAAGGAAACAGCGTTTGCAGATGTCTACCTATCGTAGCAGTAGAGTTCTAATGCTTTTTAAAACGCGATATCGCATCTCATTTCCATGTTTCATGGTAAGATATAATATGATTTGCGAAGCGTTATGTATTCCTCGTCTACACTTCAAATGAATGTAATTGCGACACTTCCTTGTAAGGAAATAGCGATTGCAGATGTCTACGTATCGTAGCATTAGCTTTCTAATGCTTCTTAAAACGCGATATCGCGTCTCATTTCTATCTTTCATGGTAAGATATAATATGATTTGCGAAGTGTCATGTATTCCTCTTCTACACTTCAAATGAATGTAAATGCGACACTTCCTTGCAAGGAAATAGCGTTTGCAGATGTCTACGTATCGTAGCAATAGATTTCTGATGCTTCTTAAAACTCGATATCGGATCTCATTTCTATGTTTCATGGTAAGATATAATATTCATTGCGAAGTGTTATGCATTCCTCGTCTACGATTCAAATGAATGTAAATGCGACACTTCCTTGCTGGGAAATAGTGTCTGGAGATGTCTAGGTATCGTAGCGATAGAGTTCTAATGCTTCATAAAACGCGATATCGCATCTCATTTCTATGTTTCATGGAAAGATATAATATGATTTGCGAAGTGTCATGTATTCCTCGTCTACACTTCAAATGAATGTAAATGCGACACTTCCTTGCAAGGAAATAGCGTTTGCAGATGTCTACGTATCGTAGCAATAGATTTCTGATGCTTCTTAAAACTCGATATCGGATCTCATTTCTATGTTTCATGGTAAGATATAATATTCATTGCGAAGTGTTATGCATTCCTCGTCTACGATTCAAATGAATGTAAATGCGACACTTCCTTGCAAGGAAATAGTGTTTGCAGATGTCTAGGTATCGTAGCATTAGAGTTCAGATGCTTCTTAAAACGAGATATTGCATCTCATATTTATGTTTCTTGATAAGATATAATATTCATTGCGAAGTGTTATGCATTCCTCGTATACGATTCAAATGTGTGTAAATGCGACACTTCCTCGCTAGGAAATAGCGCTTGCAGATGTCTACGTATCGTAGCAATAGAGTTCTTATGATTCTTAAAACGCGATATCGCATCTCACTTCTATGTTTTATGGTAAGATATAATATGATTTGCGAAGTGTTATGTATTCCTCGTCTACACTTCAAATGAATGTAAATGCGACACTTCCTTGCTAGGAAATAGTGTCTGGAGATGTCTAGGTATCGTAGCGATAGAGTTCTAATGCTTCATAAAACGCGATATCGCATCTCATTTCTATGTTTCATGGTAGGATATAATATGATTTGCGAAGTGTTATGTATTCCTCGTCTACACATCAAATGAATGTAAATGCGACACTTCCTTGCTAGGAAATAGTGTCTGGAGATGTCTAGGTATCGTAGCGATAGAGTTCTATAGCTTCTTAAAACGCGATGTCGCATCTCATTTCTATGTTTCATGGTAAGATATAATATGATTTGCGAAGTGTTATGTATTCCTCGTCTACACTTCAAATGAATGTAAATGCGACACTTCCTTGCAAGGAAATAGCGTTTGCAGATGTCTACGTATCGAAGCATTAGAGTTCAAATGCTTCTTAAAACGAGATATTGCATCCCATATCTATGTTTCATGATAAGATATAATATTCATTGCAAAGTGTTATGCATTCCTCGTCTACACTTCAAATGAATGTAAATGCGACACTTCCTTGCTAGGAAATAGTGTCTGGAGATGTCTAGGTATCGTAGCGATAGAGTTCTAATGCTTCATAAAACGCGATATGGCATCTCATTTCTATGTTTCATGGAAAGATATAATATGATTTGCGAAGTGTCATGTATTCCTCGTCTACACTTCAAATGAATGTAAATGCGACACTTCCTTGCAAGGAAATAGCGTTTGCAGATGTCTACGTATCGTAGCAATAGATTTCCAATGCTTCTTAAAACACGATATCGGATCTCATTTCTATGTTTCATGGTAAGATATAATATTCATTGCGAAGTGTTATGCATTCCTCTTCTACGATTCAAATGAATGTAAATGCGACACTTCCTTGCAAGGAAATAGTGCTTGCAGATGTCTAGGTATCGCAGCAATAGAGTTCAAATGCTTCTTAAAACGAGATATTGCATCTCATTTCTATGTTTCATGATAAGATATAATATTCATTGCAAAGTGTTATGCATTCCTCGTCTGCGATTCAAATGAAAATAAATGCGACACTTCCTTGCAAGGAAATATCGATTGCAGATGTCTACGTATCGTAGCATTAGCTTTCTAATGCTTCTTAAAACGCGATATCGCGTATCATTTCTATCTTTCATGGTAAGATATAATATGATTTGCGAAGTGTCATGTATTCCTCTCCTACACTTCAAATGAATGTAAATGTGACTCTTCCTTGCAAGGAAACAGCGTTTGCAGATGTCTACCTATCGTAGCAGTAGAGTTCTAATGCTTTTTAAAACGAGATATCGCATCTCATTTCCATGTTTCATGGTAAGATATAATATGATTTGCGAAGTGTTATGTATTCCTCGTCTACATTTCAAATGAATGTAATTGCGACACTTCCTTGCAAGGAAATAGCGATTGCAGATGTCTACGTATCGTAGCAATAGAGTTCATATGATTCTTAGAACGGGATATTGCATCTCATATCTATGTTTCATGATATGATATAATATTCATTGCGAAGTGTTATGCATTCCTCGTCTACGATTCAAATGAATGTAAATGCGACACTTCCTTGCAAGGAAATAGCGTTTGCAGATGTCTACGTATCGTAGCAATAGAGATCTTATGATTCTTAAAACTTGATATCGCATCTCATTTCTATGTTTCATGGTAAGATATAATATGATTTGCGAAGTGTTATGTATTCCTCGTCTACACTTCAAATGAATGTAAATGCGACACTTCCTTGCTAGGAAATAGTGTCTGGAGATGTCTAGGTATCGTAGCGATAGAGTTCTAATGCTTCATAAAACGCGATATCGCATCTCATTTCTATGTTTCATGGTAGGATATAATATGATTTGCGAAGTGTTATGTATTCCTCGACTGCACTTCAAATGAATGTAAATGCGACACTTCCTTGCTAGGAAATAGTGTCTGGAGATGTCTAGGTATCGTAGCGATAGAGTTCTAAAGCTTCTTAAAACGCGATGTCGCATCTCATTTCTATGTTTCATGGTAAGATATAATATGATTTGCGAAGTGTTATGTATTCCTCGTCTACACTTCAAATGAATGTAAATGCGACACTTCCTTGTTAGGAAATAGTGTCTGGAGATGTCTAGGTATCGTAGCGATAGAGTTCTAATGCTTTTTAAAACGCGATATAGCATCTCATTTCTATGTTTCATGGAAAGATATAATATGATTTGCGAAGTGTCATGTATTCCTCGTCTACACTTCAAATGAATGTAAATGCGACACTTCCTTGCAAGGAAATAGCGTTTGCAGATGTCTACGTATCGAAGCAATAGAGTTCAAATGCTTCTTAAAACGAGATATTGCATACCATATCTATGTTTCATGATAAGATATAATATTCATTGCAAAGTGTTATGCATTCCTCGTTTACGATTCAAATGAATGTAAATGCGACAGTTCCTTGCCAGGAAATAGCGTCTGCAGATGTCTAGGTATCGTAGCGATAGAGTTCTAATGCTTCTTAAAATGCGATATCGCATCTCATTTCTATGTTTCATGGTAAGATATAATATGATTTGCGAAGTGTTATGTATTCCTCGTCTACACTTCATATGAATGTAAATGCGACACTTCCTTGCAAGGAAATAGCGTTTGCAGATGTCTACCTATCGTAGCAATAGAGTTCTAATGCTTCTTAAAACGCGATATCGCATTTCATTTCTATGTTTCATGGTAAGATATAATATGATTTGCGAAGTGTCATGTATTCCTCGTCTACACTTCAATTGAATGTAAATGCGACACTTCCTTGCAAGGAAATAGCGTTTGCAGATGTCTACGTATCGTAGCAATAGATTTCTGATGCTTCTTAAAACTCGATATCGGATCTCATTTCTATGTTTCATGGTAAGATATAATATTCATTGCGAAGTGTTATGCATTCCTCGTCTACGATTCAAATGAATGTAAATGCGACACTTCCTTGCAAGGAAATAGTGTTTGCAGATGTCTAGGTATCGTAGCATTAGAGTTCAGATGCTTCTTAAAACGAGATATTGCATCTCATATCTATGTTTCTTGATAAGATATAATATTCATTGCGAAGTGTTATGCATTCCTCGTATACGATTCAAATGTGTGTAAATGCGACACTTCCTCGCTAGGAAATAGCGCTTGCAGATGTCTACGTATCGTAGCAATAGAGTTCTTATGATTCTTAAAACGCGATATCGCATCTCACTTCTATGTTTTATGGTAGGATATAATATGATTTGCGAAGTGTTATGTATTCCTCGCCTACACTTCAAATGAATGTAAATGCGACACTTCCTTGCTAGGAAATAGTGTCTGGAGATGTCTAGGTATCGTAGCGATAGAGTTCTAATGCTTCATAAAACGCGATATCGCATCTCATTTCTATGTTTCGTGGAAAGATATAATATGATTTGCGAAGTGTCATGTATTCCTCGTCTACACTTCAAATGAATGTAAATGCGACACTTCCTTGCAAGGAAATAGCGTTTGCAGATGTCTACGTATCGAAGCAATAGAGTTCAAATGCTTCTTAAAACGAGATATTGCATACCATACCTATGTTTCATGATAAGATATAATATTCATTGCAAAGTGTTATGCATTCCTCGTCTACGATTCAAATGAATGTAAATGCGACAGTTCCTTGCCAGGAAATAGCGTCTGCAGACGTCTAGGTATCGTAGCGATAGAGTTCTAATGCTTCTTAAAATGCGACATCGCATCTCATTTCTATGTTTCATGGTAAGATATAATATGATTTGCGAAGTGTTATGTATTCCTCGTCTACACTTCAAATGAATGTAAATGCGACACTTCCTTGCTAGGAAATAGTGTCTGGAGATGTCTAGGTATCGTAGCGATAGAGTTCTAATGCTTCATAAAACGCGATATCGCGTCTTATTTCTATCTTTCATGGTAAGATATAATATGATTTGCGAAGTGTCATGTATTCCTCTCCTACACTTCAAATGAATGTAAATGTGACTCTTCCTTGCAAGGAAACAGCGTTTGCAGATGTCTACCTATCGTAGCAGTAGAGTTCTAATGCTTTTTAAAACGCGATGTCGCATCTCATTTCTATGTTTCATGGTAAGATATAATATGATTTGCGAAGTGTTATGTATTCCTCGTCTACACTTCAAATGAATGTAAATGCGACACTTCCTTGCTAGGAAATAGTGTCTGGAGATGTCTAGGTATCGTAGCGATAGAGTTCTAATGCTTTTTAAAACGCGATATAGCATCTCATTTCTATGTTTCATGATATGATATAATATTCATTGCGAAGTGTTATGCATTCCTCGTCTACGATTCAAATGAATGTAAATGCGACACTTCCTTGCAAGGAAATAGCGTTTGCAGATGTCTACGTATCGTAGCAATAGAGATCTTATGATTCTTAAAACTTGATATCGCATCTCATTTCTATGTTTCATGGTAAGATATAATATGATTTGCGAAGTGTTATGTATTCCTCGTCTACACTTCAAATGAATGTAAATGCGACACTTCCTTGCTAGGAAATAGTGTCTGGAGATGTCTAGGTATCGTAGCGATAGAGTTCTAATGCTTCATAAAACGCGATATCGCATCTCATTCCTATGTTTCATAGTAGGATATAATATGATTTGCGAAGTGTTATGTATTCCTCGTCTACACTTCAAATGAATGTAAATGCGACACTTCCTTGCTAGGAAATAGTGTCTGGAGATGTCTAGGTATCGTAGCGATAGAGTTCTAAAGCTTCTTAAAACGCGATGTCGCATCTCATTTCTATGTTTCATGGTAAGATATAATATGATTTGCGAAGTGTTATGTATTCCTCGTCTACACTTCATATGAATGTAAATGCGACACTTCCTTGCAAGGAAATAGCGTTTGCAGATGTCTACGTATCGAAGCAATAGAGTCCTAATGCTTCTTTAAAAGCGATATCGAATCTCATTTCTATGTTTCATGGTAAGATATAATATGATTTGCGAAGTTTTATGTATTCCTCGTCTACACTTCAAATGAATGTAAATGCGACACTTCCTTGCAAGGAAATAGCGTTTGTAGATGTCTACGTATCGAAGCATTAGAGTTCAAATGCTTCTTAAAACGAGATATTGCATCCCATATCTATGTTTCATGATAAGATATAATATTCATTGCGAAGTGTTATGCATTCCTCGTCTATACTTCAAATGAATGTAAATGCGACACTTCCTTGCTAGGAAATAGTGTCTGGAGATGTCTAGGTATCGTAGCCATAGAGTTCTAATGCTTCATAAAACGCGATATCGCATCTCATTTCTATGTTACATGGAAAGATATAATATGATTTGCGAAGTGTCATGTATTCCTCGTCTACACTTCCAATGAATGTAAATGCGACACTTCCTTGCAAGGAAATAGCGTTTGCAGATGTCTACGTATCGTAGCAATAGATTTCTAATGCTTCTTAAAACTCGATATCGGATCTCATTTCTATGTTTCATGGTAAGATATAATATTCATTGCGAAGTGTTATGCATTCCTCGTCTACGATTCAAATGAATGTAAATGCGACACTTCCTTGCAAGGAAATAGTGTTTGCAGATGTCTAGGTATCGTAGCATTAGAGTTCAGATGCTTCTTAAAACGAGATATTGCATCTCATATCTATGTTTCTTGATAAGATATAATATTCATTGCGAAGTGTTATGTATTCCTCGTATACGATTCAAATGAATGTAAATGCGACACTTCCTTGCAAGGAAATAGCGTTTGCAGATGTCTACCTATCGTAGCAATAGAGTTCTAATGCTTCTTAAAACGCGATATCGCATTTCATTTCTACGTTTCATGGTAAGATATAATATGATTTGCGAAGTGTCATGTATTCCTCGTCTACACTTCAAATGAATGTAAATGCGACACTTCCTCGCTAGGAAATAGCGCTTGCAGATGTCTACGTATCGTAGCAATAGAGTTCTTATGATTCTTAAAACGCGATATCGCATCTCACTTCTATGTTTTATGGTTGGATATAATATGATTTGCGAAGTGTTATGTATTCCTCGTCTACACTTCAAATGAATGTAAATGCGACACTTCCTTGCTAGGAAATAGTGTCTGGAGATGTCTAGGTATCGTAGCGATAGAGTTCTAATGCTTCTTAAAACGCGATATCGCATCTCATTTCTATGTTTCATGGTAGGATATAATATGATTTGCGAAGTGTTATGTATTCCTCGTCTACACTTCAAATGAATGTGAAGGCGACACTTCCTTGCAAGGAAATAGCGTTTGCAGATGTCTACGTACCGAAGCAATAGAGTTGAAATGCTTCTTAAAACGAGATATTGCATCTCATTTCTATGTTTCATGATAAGATATAATATTCATTGCGAAGTGTTATGCATTCCTCGTCTGCGATTCAAATGAAAGTAAATGCGACACTTCCTTGCAAGGAAATAGCGATTGCAGATGTCTACGTATCGTAGCGATAGAGTTCTAATACTTCTTAAAACGCGATATCGCATCTCATATCTATGTTTCATGATAAGATATAATATTCATTGCGAAGTGTTATGCATTCCTCGTCCACGATTCAAATGAATGTAAATGCGACACTTCCTTCCAAGGAAATAGCGATTGCAGATGTCTACGTATCGTAGCAATAGAGTTCATATGATTCTTAAAACGCGATATCGCATCTCATTTCTATGTTTCATGCTAAGATATAATATGATTTGCGAAGTGTTATGTATTCCTCGTCTACACTTCAAATGAATGTAAATGCGACACTTCCTTGCTAGGAAATAGTGTCTGGAGATGTCTAGGTATCGTAGCGATAGAGTTCTAATGCTTTTTAAAACGCGATATAGCATCTCATTTCTATGTTTCATGGAAAGATATAATATGATTTGCGAAGTGTCATGTATTCCTCGTCTACACTTCAAATGAATGTAAATGCGACACTTCCTTGCAAGGAAATAGCGTTTGCAGATGTCTACGTATCGTAGCAATAGAGATCTTATGATTCTTAAAACTTGATATCGCATCTCATTTCTATGTTTCATGGTAAGATATAATATGATTTGCGAAGTGTTATGTATTCCTCGTCTACACTTCAAATGAATGTAAATGCGACACTTCCTTGCTAGGAAATAGTGTCTGGAGATGTCTAGGTATCGTAGCGATAGATTTCTAATGCTTCATAAAACGCGATATCGCATCTCATTCCTATGTTTCATAGTAGGATATAATATGATTTGCGAAGTGTTATGTATTCCTCGTCTACACTTCAAATGAATGTAAATGCGACACTTCCTTGCTAGGAAATAGTGTCTGGAGATGTCTAGGTATCGTAGCGATAGAGTTCTAAAGCTTCTTAAAACGCGATGTCGCATCTCATTTCTATGTTTCATGGTAAGATATAATATGATTTGCGAAGTGTTATGTATTCCTCGTCTACACTTCATATGAATGTAAATGCGACACTTCCTTGCAAGGAAATAGCGTTTGCAGATGTCTACGTATCGAAGCAATAGAGTCCTAATGCTTCTTTAAAAGCGATATCGAATCTCATTTCTATGTTTCATGGTAAGATATAATATGATTTGCGAAGTTTTATGTATTCCTCGTCTACACTTCAAATGAATGTAAATGCGACACTTCCTTGCAAGGAAATAGCGTTTGCAGATGTCTACGTATCGAAGCATTAGAGTTCAAATGCTTCTTAAAACGAGATATTGCATCCCATATCTATGTTTCATGATAAGATATAATATTCATTGCGAAGTGTTATGCATTCCTCGTCTATACTTCAAATGAATGTAAATGCGACACTTCCTTGCTAGGAAATAGTGTCTGGAGATGTCTAGGTATCGTAGCGATAGAGTTCTAATGCTTCTTAAAACGCGATATCGCATCTCATTTCTATGTTTCATGGTAGGATATAATATGATTTGCGAAGTGTTATGTATTCCTCGTCTACACTTCAAATGAATGTGAAGGCGACACTTCCTTGCAAGGAAATAGCGTTTGCAGATGTCTACGTACCGAAGCAATAGAGTTGAAATGCTTCTTAAAACGAGATATTGCATCTCATTTCTATGTTTCATGATAAGATATAATATTCATTGCGAAGTGTTATGCATTCCTCGTCTGCGATTCAAATGAAAGTAAATGCGACACTTCCTTGCAAGGAAATAGCGATTGCAGATGTCTACGTATCGTAGCGATAGAGTTCTAATACTTCTTAAAACGCGATATCGCATCTCATATCTATGTTTCATGATAAGATATAATATTCATTGCGAAGTGTTATGCATTCCTCGACCACGATTCAAATGAATGTAAATGCGACACTTCCTCGCTAGGAAATAGCGCTTGCAGATGTCTACGTATCGTAGCAATAGAGTTCTTATGATTCTTAAAACGCGATATCGCATCTCACTTCTATACTTTATGGTTGGATATAATATGATTTGCGAAGTGTTATGTTTTCCTCGTCTACACTTCAAATGAATGTAAATGCGAAACTTCCTTGCTAGGAAATAGTGTCTGGAGATGTCTAGATATCGTAGCGAAAGAGTTCTAATGCTTCATAAAACGCGATATCGCATCTCATTTCTATGTTTCATGGAAAGATATAATATGATTTGCGAAGTGTCATGTATTCCTCGTCTACACTTCAAATGAATGTAAATGCGACACTTTCTTGCAAGGAAATAGCGTCTGCAGATGTCTAGGTATCGTAGCAATAGATTTCTAATGCTTCTTAAAACGCGATATCGCATCTCATTTCTATGTTTCATGGTAAGATATAATATGATTTGCGAAGTGTCACGTATTCCTCGTCTACACTTCAAGTGAATGTAAATGTGACACTTCCTTGCCGGGAAATAGCGTCTGCAGATGTCTAGGTATCGTAGCAATATAGTTCAAATGCTTCTTAAAACGAGATATTGCATCTCATATCTATGTTTCATGATAAGATATAATATTCATTGCGAAGTGTTATGCATTCCTCGTATACGATTCAAATGAGTGTAAAGGCGACACTTCCTTGCAAGGAAATAGTGTTTGCAGATGTCTAGGTATCGTAGCAATAGAGTTCAAATGCTTCTTAAAACGAGATATTGCATCTCATTTCTATGTTTCATGATAAGATATATTATACATTGCGAAGTGTTATACATTCCTCGTCTACGATTCAAATGAATGTAAATGCGACACTTCGTTGCAAGGAAATAGCGTTTGCAGATGTCTACCTATCGTAGCAATAGAGCTCAAATGCTTCTTAAAACGAGATATTGCATCTCATATCTATGTTTCATGATAAGATATAATATTCATTGCGAATTGTTATGCATTCTTCGTCTGCGATTCAAATGAAAGTAAATGCGACACTTCCTTGCAAGGAAATAGCGATTGCCGATGTCTACGTATCGTAGCAATAGAGTTCATATGATTCTTAAAACGCGATATCGCATCTCATTTCTATGTTTCATGGTAAGATATAACATGATTTGCGAAGTGCTATGTATTCCTCGTCTACACTTCAAATGAATTTGAATGCGATACTTCCTCGCTAGGAAATAGCGTTTGCAGATGTCTACGTATCGTAGCATCAGCTTTGTAATGCTTCTTAAAACGCGATATCGCGTCTCATTTCTATCTTTCATGGTAAGATATAATATGATTTGCGACGTGTCATGTGTTCCTCGTCTACACTTCAAATGAATGTAAATGCGACACTTCCTTGCTAGGAAATAGCGTCTGCAGATGTCTAGGTATCGTAGCAATAAATTTCTAATGCTTCTTAAAACGCGATATCGCATCTCATT
Organism: Xylocopa sonorina; assembly: GCF_050948175.1. NCBI lineage: Eukaryota > Metazoa > Arthropoda > Insecta > Hymenoptera > Apidae > Xylocopa > Xylocopa sonorina. Next base: position 144,199 of record NW_027490496.1, on the reverse strand, counting down.
TCTATGTTTCATGCTAAGATATAATATGATTTGCGAAGTGTCATGTATTCCACGTCTACACTTCAAGTGAATGTAAATGCGACACTTCCTTGCCAGGAAATAGCGTCTGCAGATGTCTAGGTATCGTAGCAATAGAGTTCAAATGCTTCTTAAAACGAGATATCGGATCTCATTTCTATGTTTCACGGTAAGATATAATATGATTTGCGAAGTATTATGTATTCCTCGTCTACACTTCCTATGAATGTAAATGCGACACTTCCTTGCAAGGAAATAGCGTATCCAGATGTCTACGTATCGTAGCAATGGAGTTCTTATGATTCTTAAAACTTGATATCGCATCTCATTTCTATGTTTCATGGTAAGATATAATATGATTTGCGAAGTGTTATGTATTCCTCGTCTACACTTCAAATGAATGTAAATGCGACACTTCCTTGCTAGGAAATAGTGTCTGGAGATGTCTAGGTATCGTAGCGATAGAGTTCTAATGCTTCTTAAAACGCGATATAGCATCTCATTTCTATGTTTCATGGAAAGATATAATATGATTTGCGAAGTGTTATGCATTCCCCGTCTACGATTCAAATGAATGTAAATGCGACACTTCCTTGCAAGGAAATAGCGTTTGCAGATGTCTACGTATTGTAGCAATAGTGTTCTTATGATTCTTAAAACGCGATATCGCATCTCATTTCTATGTTTCATGATAAGATATAATATGATTTGCGAAGTGTCATGTATTCCACGTCTACACTTCAAGTGAATGTAAATGCGACACTTCCTTGCATGGAAATGGTGTTTGCAGATGTCTAGGTATCGTAGCAATAGAGTTCAAATGCTTCTTAAAACGAGATATTGCATCTCATTTCTATGTTTCATGATAAGATATATTATACATTGCGAAGTGTTATGCATTCCTCGTCTACGATTCAAATGAATGTAAATGCGACACTTCGTTGCAAGGAAATAGCGTTTGCAGATGTCTACCTATCGTAGCAATAGTGCTCAAATGCTTCTTAAAACGAGATATTGCATTTCATATCTATGTTTCATGATAAGATATAATATTCATTGCGAATTGTTATGCATTCTTCGTCTGCGATTCAAATGAAAGTAAATGCGACACTTCCTTGCAAGGAAATAGCGATTGCAGATGTCTACGTATCGTAGCAATAGAGTTCACATGATTCTTAAAACGCGATATCGCATCTCATTTCTATGTTTCATGGTAAGATATAACATGATTTACGAAGTGCTATGTATTCCTCGTCTACACTTCATATGAATGTAAATGCGACACTTCCTTGCAAGGAAATAGCGTCTCCAGATGTCTAGGTATCGTAGCAATAGAGTTCAAATGCTTCTTAAAACGAGATATTGCATCTCATATCTATGTTTCATGATAAGATATTATTTTCATTGCGAAGTGTTATGCATTCCTCGTATACGATTCAAATGAATGTAAATGCGACAGTTCCTTGCAAGAAAATACCGTCTGCAGATGTCTACGTATCGTAGCAATAGATTTGTAATGCTTCTTAAAACGCGATATCGCATCTCATTTCTATGTTTCATGGAAAGATATAATATGATTTGCGAAGTGTCATGTATTCCTCGTCTACACTTCAAATGAATGTAAATGCGACACTTCCTTACAAGGAAATAGCGTTTGCAGATGTCTACGTATCGAAGCAATTGAGTTCAAATGCTTCTTAAAACGAGATATTGCATCTCATATCTATGTTTCATGATAAGATATAATATTCATTGCGAAGTGTTATGCATTCCCCGTCTACGATTCAAATGAATGGAAATGCGACACTTCCTTGCAAGGAAATAGCGTTTGCAGATGTCTACGTACTGTAGCAATAGTGTTCTTATGATTCTTAAAACGCGATATCGCATCTCATTTCTATGTTTCATGGTAAGCTATAATATGATTTGCGACGTGTCATGTATTCCTCGTCTACACTTCAAATGAATGTAAATGCGACACTTCCTTGCTAGGAAATAGCGTCTGCAGATGTCTAGGTATCGTAGCAATAGATTTCTAATGCTTCTTAAAACGCGATATCGCATCTCATATCTATGTTTCATGGTAAGATATAATATGATTTGCGAAGTGTCATGTATTCCTCGTCTACACTTCAAGTGAATGTAAATGCGACACTTCCTTGCCAGGAAATAGCGTTTGCAGATGCCTAGGTATCGTAGCAATAGAGTTCAAATGCTTCTTAAAACGAGATATTGCATCTCATATCTATGTTTCATGATAAGATATAATTTTCATTGCGAAGTGTTATGCATTCCTCGTATACGATTCAAATGAGTGTAAATGCGACACTTCCTTCCAAGGAAATAGCGTTTGCAGATGTCTACGTATCGTAGCAATGGAGTTCTTATGATACTTAAAACGCGATATCGCATCTCATTTCTATGTTACATGGTAAGATGTAACATGATTTGCGAAGTGTTATGTATTCCTCGTCTGCACTTCAAAGGAATGTAAATGCGACACTTCCTTCCAAGGAAATAGCGTTTGTAGATGTCTACGTATCGTAGCAATGGAGTTCTTATGATTCTTAAAACGCGATATCGCATCTCATTTCTATGTTTCATGGTAAGATGTAACATGATTTGCGAAGTTTTATGTATTCCTCGTCTACACTTCATATGAATGTAAATGCGACACTTCCTTGCAAGGAAATAGCGTCTCCAGATGTCTAGGTATCGTAGCAATAGAGTTCAAATGCTTCTTAAAACGAGATATTGCATCTCATATCTATGTTTCACGATAAGATATAATTTTCATTGCGAAGTGTTATGCATTCCTCGTATACGATTCAAATGAATGTAAATGCGACAGTTCCTTCCAAGAAAATACCGTCTGCAGATGTCTACGTATCGTAGCAGTAGATTTCTAATGCTTCTTAAAACGCGATATCGCATTTCATTTCTATGTTTCATGGAAAGATATAATATGATTTGCGAAGTGTCATGTATTCCTCGTCTACACTTCAAATGAATGTAAATGCGACACTTCCTTACAAGGAAATAGCGTTTGCAGATGTCTACGTATCGAAGCAATTGAGTTCAAATGCTTCTTAAAACGAGATATTGCGTCTCATATCTATGTTTCATGATAAGATATAATATTCATTGCGAAGTGTTATGCATTCCCCGTCTACGATTCAAATGAATGTAAATGCGACACGTCCTTGCAAGGAAATAGCGTTGGCAGTTGTTTACGTATCGTAGCAGTAGAGTTCTTATGATTCTTAAAAGGCGATATCGCATCTCATTTCTATGTTACATGGTAAGATATAATATGATTTGCGAAGTGTTATGTATTCCTCGTCTACACTTCAAATGAATGTAAATGCGACACTTCCTCGCTAGGAAATAGCGTTTGCAGATGTCTACGTATCGTAGCAATAGAGTTCTTATGATTCTTAAAACGCGATATCGCATCTCACTTCTATGTTTTATGGTAGGATATAATATGATTTGCGAAGTGTTATGTATTCCTCGTCTACACTTCAAATGAATGTAAATGCGACACTTCCTTGCTAGGAAATAGTGCCTGCAGATGTCTAGGTATCGTAGCGATAGAGTTCTGATGCTTCTTAAAACGCGATATCGCATCTCATTTCTATGTTTCATGGTAAGATATAATATGATTTGTGAAGTGTTATGTGTTCCTCGTCTACACTTCATATGAATGTAAATGCGACACTTCCTCGCTAGGAAATAGCGTTTGCAGATGTCTACGTATCGTAGCAATAGAGTTCTTATGATCCTTAAAACGCGATATCGCATCTCACTTCTATGTTTTATGGTAGGATATAATATGATTTGCGAAGTGTTATGTATTCCTCGTCTACACTTCAAATGAATGTAAATGCGACACTTCCTTGCTAGGAAATAGTGTCTGGAGATGTCTAGGTATCGTAGCGATAGAGTTCTAATGCTTCTTAAATCGCGATATCGCATCTCATTTCTATGTTTCATGGTAAGATATAATATGATTTGCGAAGTGTTATGTACTCCTCGTCTACACTTCAAATGAATGTAAATGCGACACTTCCTTGCTAGGAAATAGTGTCTGGAGATGTCTAGGTATCGTAGCGATAGAGTTTTGATGCTTCTTAAAACGCGATATAGCATCTCATTTCTATGTTTCATGGAAAGATATAATATGATTTGCGAAGTGTCACGTATTCCTCGTCTACACTTCAAATGAATGTAAATGCGACACTTCCTTTCAAGGAAATAGCGTTTGCAGATGTCTACGTATCGTAGCAATAGATTTCTAATGCTTCTTAAAACGCGATATCGCATCTTATTTCTATGTTTCATGGTAAGATATAATATGATTTGCGAAGTGTTATGTATTCCTCGTCTACACTTCATATGAATGTAAATGCGACACTTCCTTGCAAGGAAATAGCGTCTCCAGATGTCTAGGTATCGTAGCAATAGATTTCTAATGCTTCTTAAAACGCGATATCGCATCTCATTTCTATGTTTCATGGTAAGATATAATATGATTTGCGAAGTGTCATGTATTCCTCGTCTACACGTCAAATGAATGTAAATGCGACACTTCCTTGCTAGGAAATAGCGTCTGCAGATGTCCAGGTATCGTAGCAATAGAGTTCTAATGCTTCTTAAGACGCGATATCGCATCTCATTTCGATGTTTCATGGTAACATATAATATGATTGGGGAAGTGTTACGTATTCCTTGTCTACACTTCAAATGAATGTAAATGCGATACTTCCTTGCAAGGAAATAGCGTTTGCAGATGTCTACGTATCGAAGCAATAGAGTTCAAATGTTTCTTTAAACGAGATATTGCATTTCATATCTATGTTTCATGATAAGATATAATATTCATTGCGAAGTGTTATGCATTCCTCGTCTACGATTCAAATGAACGAAATGCGACACTTCCTTGCAAGGAAATAGCGTTTGCAGATGTCTACGTATCGTAACAATAGAGTTCTAATGCTTCTTAAAACGCGATATCGCATCACATTTATATGTTTCATGGTAAGATATAATATGATTTGCGAAGTATCATGTATTCCTCGTCCACACTTCAAATGAATGTAAATGCGACACTTCCTTGCAAGGAAATAGCGTTTGCAGATGTCTACGTACCGTAGCATTAGAGTTCATATGATTCTTAAAACGCGATATCGCATCTCATATCTATGTTTCATGATAAGATATAATATTCATTGCGAAGTGTTATGCATTCCTCGTCTACGATTCATATGAACGAAATGCGACACTTCCTTGCAAGGAAATAGCGTTTGCAGATGTCTACGTATCGTAACAATAGAGTTCTAATGCTTCTTAAAACGCGATATCGCATCTCATTTCTATGTTTCATGGTAGGATATAATATGATTTGCGAAGTGTCATGTATTCCTCGTCTACACTTCAAATGAATGTAAATGCGACACTTCCTTGCTAGAAAATAGCGTCTGCAGATGTCCAGGTATCGTAGCAATAGAGTTCTAATGCTTCTTAAGACGCGATATCGCATCTCATTTCTATGTTTCATGGTAAGATATAATATGATTGGGGAAGTGTTATGTATTCCTTGTCTACACTTCAAATGAATGTAAATGCGATACTTCCTTGCAAGGAAATAGCGTTTGCAGATGTCTACGTATCGAAGCAATAGAGTTCAAATGTTTCTTTAAACGAGATATTGCATTTCATATCTATGTTTCATGATAAGATATAATATTCATTCCGTAGTGTTATGCATTCCTCGTCTACGATTCAAATGAACGAAATGCGGCACTTCCTTGCAAGGAAATAGCGTTTGCAGATGTCTACGTATCGTAACAATAGAGTTCTAATGCTTCTTAAAACGCGATATCGCATCTCATTTCTATGTTTCATGGTAGGATATAATATGATTTGCGAAGTGTTATGTATTCCTCGTCTACACTACAAATGAATGTAAATGCGACACTTCCTTGCAAGGAAATAGCGTTTGCAGATGTCTACGTATCGAAGCAATAGAGTTCAAATGCTTCATAAAACGAGATATTGCATCTCATATCTATGTTTCATGATAAGATATAATATTCATTGCGAAGTGTTATGCATTCCTCGTATACGATTCAAATGAGTGTAAATGCGACACTTCCTTGCAAGGAAATAGCGTTTGCAGATATCTACGTATCGTAGCAATGGTGTTCTTATGATACTTAAAACGCGATATCGCATCTCATTTCTATGTTTCATGGTAAGATATAATATGATTTGCGAAGTGTCATGAATTCCTCGTCTGCACTTCAAATGAATGTAAATGCGACACTTCCTTGCAAGGAAATAGCGTTTGCAGATGTCTACGTATCGTAGCAATGGAGTTCTTATGATACTTAAAACGCGATATCGCATCTCATTCCTATGTTTCATGGTAAGATATAATATGATTTGCGAAGTGTCACGTATTCCTCGTCTACACTTCAAATGAATGTAAATGTGACACTTCCTTCCAAGGAAATAGCGTTTGCAGATGTCTACGTATCGTAGCAATAGAGTTCTTATGATTCTTAAAACGCGATTTCGCATCTCATTTCTATGTTTCATGGTAAGATATAATATGATTTGCGAAGTGTCATGTATTCCTCGTCTACACTTCAAATGAATGTAAATGCGACACTTCCTTGCAAGGAAATAGCGTTTGCAGATGTCTACGTATCGAAGCAATAGAGTTCAAATGCTTCCTAAAACGCGATATCGCATCTCATTTCTATGTTTCATGGTAAGATATAATATGATTTGCGAAGTGTTATGTATTCCTCGTCTACACTTCATATGAATGTAAATGCGACACTTCCTTTCAAGGAAATAGCGTCTCCAGATATCTAGGTATCGTAGCAATAGAGTTCAAATGCTTCTTAAAACGAGATATTGCATCTCATATCTATGTTTCATGATAAGATATAATTTTCATTGCGAAGTGTTATGCATTCCTCGTATACGATTCAAATGAATGTAAATGCGACAGTTCCTTCCAAGAAAATACCGTCTGCAGATGTCTACGTATCGTAGCAATAGATTTGTAATCCTTCTTAAAACGCGATATCGCATCTCATTTCTATGTTTCATGGAAAGATACAATATGATTTGCGAAGTGTCATGTATTCCTCGTCTACACTTCAAATGAATGTAAATGCGACACTTCCTTACAAGGAAATAGCGTTCGCAGATGTCTACGTATCGAAGCAATTGAGTTCAAATGCTTCTTAAATCGAGATATTGCATCTCATATCTATGTTTCATGATAAGATATATTATTCATTGCGAAGTGTTATGCATTCCTCGTCTACACTTCAAATGAATGTAAATGCGACACTTCGTTGCTAGGAAATAGTGTCTGCAGACGTCTAGGTATCGTAGCGATAGAGTTCTGATGCTTCTTAAAACGCGATATCGCATTTCGTTTCTATGTTTCATGGTAAGATATAATATTCATTGCGAAGTGTTATGCATTCCTCGTATACGATTCAAATGAGTGTAAATGCGACACTTCCTTCCAAGGAAATAGCGTTTGTAGATGTCTACGTATCGTAGCAATGGAGTTCTTATGATTCTTAAAACGCGATATCGCATCTCATTTCTATGTTTCATGGTAAGATATAATATGATTTGCGAAGTGTTATGTATTCCTCGTCTACACTTCAAATGAATGTAAATGCGACACTTCCTTGCCAGGAAATAGCGTCTGCAGATGTCTAGGTATCGTAGCGATATAGTTCTAATGCTTCTTAAAACGCGATATCGCATCTCATTTCTATGTTTCATGGTAAGATATAATATGATTCGCGAAGTGTTATGTATTCCTCGTCTACACCTCAAATGAATGTAAATGCGACACTTCCTTGCTAGGAAATAGCGTCTGCAGATGTCTAGGTATCGTAGCAATAGAGTTCTAATGCTTCTTAAAACGCGATATCGCATCTCATTTCTATGTTTCATGGTAAGATATAATATTATTTGCGAAGAGTTATGTATTCCTCGTCTACACTTCAAATGAATGTAAATGCGACACTTCCTTGCTAGGAAATAGCGTTTGCAGATGTCTAGGTATCGTAGCAATAGAGTTCTTATGATTCTTAAAACGCCTTATCGCATCTCATTTCTATGTTTCATGGTAAGATATAATATGATTTGCGAAGTGTTATGTATTCCTCGTCTACACTTCAAATGAATGTAAATGCGACACTTTCTTGCAAGGAAATAGCGTTTGCTGATGTCTACGTATCGTAGCAATGGATTTCTGATGCTTCTTAAAACGCGATATCGCAACTCACTTCTATGATTCATGGTAAGATATAATATGATTTGCGAAGTGTTATGTATTCCTCGTCTACACTTCAAATGAATGTGAATGCGACACTTCCCTGCTAGGAAATAGCGACTGCAGATGTCTACGTATCCTAGCAATAGATTTCTAATGCTTCTTAAAACGCGATATCGCATCTCATTTGTATGATTCATGGTAAGATATAATATGATTTGCGAAGTGTCGTGTATTCCTCGTCCACGCTTCAAATGAATGTAAATGCGACACTTCCTTGCAAGGAAATAGCGTTTGCAGATGTCTACGTATCGTAGCAATAGAGTTCTTATGATTCTTAAAACGCGATATCGCATCTCATTCCTTTGTTTCATGGTAAGATATAATATGATTTGCGAAGTGTTATGTATTCCTCGTCTACACTTCAAATGAATGTAAATGCGACACTTCTTTGCAAAGAAATAGCGTTTGCAGATGTCTACGTATCGTAGCAATAGAGTTCTTATGATCCTTAAAACGCGATATCGCATCTCATTTCTATGTTTCATGGTAAGATATAATATGATTTGCGGAGTGTTATGTATTCATCGTCTACATTTCAAATGAATGTAAATGCGACTCTTTCTTGCAAGGAAATAGCGTTTGCAGATGTCTACGAATCGTAGCAATGGATTTCTGCTGCTTCTTAAAACGCGATATCGCATCTCATTTCTATGTTTCATGGTAAGGTATAATATGATTTGCGAAGTGTTATGTATTCCTCGTCTACACTTCAAATGAATGTAAATGCGACACTTCCATCCAAGGAAATAGCGTTTGCAGATGTCTACGTATCGTAGCAATAGATTTCTTATGATACTGTAAACGCGATATCGCATCTCATTTCTATGTTTCATGGTAAGATATTATATTGTTTGTGAAGTGTCATGTATTCCTCGTCTACACTTCAAATGAATGTAAATGCGACACTTCTTTGCAAAGAAATAGCGTTTGCAGATGTCTACGTATCGTAGCAATAGAGTTCTTATGATCCTTAAAACGCGATATCGAATCTCATTTCTATGTTTCATGGTAAGATATAATATGATTTGCGGAGTGTTATGTATTCCTCGTCTACATTTCAAATGAATGTAAATGCGACTCTTTCTTGCAAGGAAATAGCGTTTGCAGATGTCTACGTATCGTAGCAATGGATTTCTGCTGCTTCTTAAAACGCGATATCGCATCTCATTTCTATGTTTCATGGTAAGCTATAATATGATTTGCGAAGTGTTATGTATTCCTCGTCTACACTTCAAATGAATGTAAATGCGACACTTCCTTGCTAGGAAATAGCGTTTGCAGATGTCTAGGTATCGTAGAAATAGATTTCAAATGCGTCTTAAAACGAGATATTGCATCTCATATCTATGTTTCATGATAAGATATAATATTCGTTGCGAAGTGTTATATATTCCTCGTCTACACTTCAAATGTAAATGCGACACTTCCTTCCAAGGAAATAGCGTTTGCAGATATCTACGTATCGTAGCAATAGATTTCTCATGCTTCTTAAAACACGATATCGCATCTCATTTCTATGTTTCATGGTAAGATATAATATTCATTGCGAAGTGTTATGCATTCCTCGTCTACACTTCAAATGAATGTAAATGCGACACTTCCTTGCAAGGAAATAGCGTTTGCAGATGTCTACGTATCGTAGCAATAGAGTTCTAATGCTTCTTAAAACGCGATATCGCATCTCATTTCTATGTTTCATGGTAAGATATAATATGATTCGCGAAGTGTTATGTATTCCTCGTCTACACTTCAAATGAATGTAAATGCGACACTTCCTTGCTAGGAAATAGCGTCTGCAGATGTCTAGGTATCGTAGCAATAGAGTTCTAATGCTTCTTAAAACGCGATATCGCATCTCATTTCTATGTTTCATGGTAGGATATAATATGATTTGCGAAGAGTTATGTATTCCTCGTCTACACTTCAAATGAATGTAAATGCGACACTTCCTTGCTAGGAAATAGCGTTTGCAGATGTCTGCGTATCGTAGCAATATAGATCTTATGATTCTTAAAACGCGATATCGCATCTCATTTCTATGTTTCATGGTAAGATGTAATATGATTTGCGAAGTGTTATGTATTCCTCGTCTACACTTCAAATGAATGTAACTGCGACACATCCTTGCTAGGAAATAGCGTCTGCAGGTGTCTAGGTATCGTAGAAATAGAGTTCTAATGCTTCTTAAAACGCGATATCGCATCTCATTTCTATGTTTCATGGTAAGATATAATATGATTTGCGAAGTGTCATGTATTCCTCGTCCACGCTTCAAATGAATGTAAATGCGACACTTCCTTGCAAGGAAATAGCGTTTGCAGATGTCTACGTATCGTAGCAATAGAGTTCTTATGATTCTTAAAACGCGATATCGCATCTCATTTCTATGTTTCATGGTAAGATGTAATATGATTTGGTAAGATGTAATATGTATTCCTCGTCTACACTTCAAATGAATGTCACTGCGACACTTCCTTGCTAGGAAATAGCGTCTGCAGATGTCTACGTCGCGAAGCAATAGAGTTCAAATGCTTCTTAAAACGAGATTTTGCATCTCATATCTATGTTTCATGATAAGATATAATATTCATTGCGAAGTGTTATGCATTCCTCGTCTACGATTCAAATGAATGTAAATGCAACACTTTCTTGCAAGGAAATAGCGTTTGCAGATGTCTACGTATCGTAGCAATTGATTTCTGCTGCTTCTTAAAACGTGATATCGCATCTCATTTCTATGTTTCATGGTAAGATATAATATGATTTGCGAAGTGTCATGTATTCCTTGTCTACACTTCAAATGAATGTAAATGCGACACTTCCTTGCAAGGAAATAGCGTTTGCAGATGTCTACGTATCGTAGCAATAGAGTTCTAATGCTTCTTAAAACGCGATATCGCATCTCATTTCTATGTTTCATGGTAAGATATAATATGATTTGCGAAGTGTTATGTATTCCTCGTCTACACTTCAAATGAATGTAAATGCGACACTTCCTTGCTAGGAAATAGCGTCTGCAGATGTCTAGGTATCGTAGCAATAGAGTTCTAATGCTTCTTAAAACGCGATATCGCATCTCATTTCTATGTTTCATGGTAAGATATAATATGATTTGCGAAGTGTTATGTATTCCTCGTCTACACTTCTAATGAATGTAAATGCGACACTGTCTTGCAAGGAAATAGCGTTTGCAGATGTCTACGTATCGTAGCAATGGATTTCTGATGCTTCTTAAAACGCGATATCGCATCTCATTTCTATGATTCATGGTAAGATATAATATGATTTGCGAAGTGTCATGTATTCCTCGTCCACGCTTCTAATGAATGTAAATGCGACACTTCCTTGCAAGGAAATAGCGTTTGCAGATGCCTACGTATCGTAGCAATAGAGTTCTAATGCTTCCTAAAACGCGATATCGCACCTAATTTCTATGTTTCATGGTAAGATGTAATATGATTTGCGGAGTGTTATGTATTCCTCGTCTACACTTCAAATGAATGTAAATGCGACACATCCTTGCAAGGAAATAGCGTTTGCAGATGTCTGCGTATCGTAGCAATAGAGTTCTTATGATTCTTAAATCGCGATATTGCATCTCATTTCTATGTTTCATGGTACGATTCAAATGAATGTAAATGCGACACTTCCTTGCAAGGAAATAGCGTCTGCAGATGTCTACGTATCGTAGCAATAGAGTTCTAATGCTTCTTAAAACGCGATATCGCATCTCATTTCTATATTTCATGGTAAGATATAATATGATTTGCAAAGTGTTATGTATTCCTCGTCTACACTTCAAATGAATGTAAATGCGACACTTCCTTGCAAGGAAATAGCGTTTGCAAATGTCTACCTATCGTAGCAATAGTGTTCTAATGCTTCTTAAAACGCGGTATCGCATCTCATTTCTATGTTTCATGGTAAGATATAATATGATTTGCGAAGTGTTATGTATTCCTCGTCTACACTTCAAATGAATGCAAATGCGACACTTCTTTGCAAGGAAATAGCGTTTGCAGATGTCTACGTATCGTAGCAATAGAGTTCCTATGATTCTTAAAACGCGATATCGCATCACATTTCTATGTTTCATGGTAAGACATAATATGATTTGCGGAGTGTTATGTATTCCTCGTCTACACTTCAGATGAATGTAAATGCGACACTTCCTTGCAAGGAAATAGCGTTTGCAAATGTCTACCTATCGTCGCAGTAGTGTTCTAATGCTTCTTAAAATGCGACATCGCATCTCATTTCTATGTTTCATGGTAAGATATAATATGATTTGCGGAGTGTTATGTATTCCGCGTCTATTCATCAAATGAATGTAAATGCGACACTTCCTTGCAAGGAAATAGCGTTTGCAAATGTCTACCTATCGTAGCAATAGAGTACTTATGATTCTTAAAACGCGATATCGGATCTTATTTCTATGTTTCATGGTAAGATATAATATGATTTGCGAAGTGTTATGTATTCCTCGTCAACACTTCAAATGAATGTAAATGCGACACTTCCGTGCATGGAAATAGCGTTTGCAGATGTCTACTCATCGTATCAATGGATTTCTGATGCTTCTTAAAACGCGATAACGCATCTCATTTCTATGTTTCATGGTAAGATATAATATGATTTGCGAAGTGTTATGTATTCCTCGTCTACACTTCAAATGAATGCAAATGCGACACTTCTTTGCAAGGAAATAGCGTTTGCAGATGTCTACGTATCGTAGCAATAGAGTTCTTATGATTCTTAAAACGCGATATCGCATCACATTTCTATGTTTCATGGTAAGACATAATATGATTTGCGGAGTGTTATGTATTCCTCGTCTACACTTCAGATGAATGTAAATGCGACACTTCCTTGCAAGGAAATAGCGTTTGCAAATGTCTACCTATCGTCGCAGTAGTGTTCTAATGCTTCTTAAAATGCGACATCGCATCTCATTTCTATGTTTCATGGTAAGATATAATATGATTTGCGGAGTGTTATGTATTCCGCGTCTATTCATCAATTGAATGTAAATGCGACACTTCCTTGCAAGGAAATAGCGTTTGCAAATGTCTACCTATCGTAGCAATAGAGTACTTATGATTCTTAAAACGCGATATCGGATCTTATTTCTATGTTTCATGGTAAGATATAATATGATTTGCGAAGTGTTTTGTATTCCTCGTCAACACTTCAAATGAATGTAAATGCGACACTTCCGTGCATGGAAATAGCGTTTGCAGATGTCTACTCATCGTATCAATGGATTTCTGATGCTCCTTAAAACGCGATAACGCATCTCATTTCTATGTTTCATGGTAAGATATAATATGATTTGCGAAGTGTCATGTATTCCTCGTCCACGCTTCAAATGAATGTAAATGCGACACTTCCTTGCAAGGAAATAGCGTTTGCAGATGTCTACGTATCGTAGCAATAGAGTTCTTATGATCCTTAAAACGCGATATCGCATCTCATTTCTATGTTTCATGGTAAGATGTAATATGATTTGCGAAGTGTTATGTATTCCTCGTCTACACTTCAAATGAATGTAACTGCGACACTTCCTTGCTAGGAAATAGCGTCTGCAGATGTCTACGTCGCGAAGCAATAGAGTTCAAATGCTTCTTAAAACGAGATTTTGCATCTCATATCTATGTTTCATGATAAGATATAATATTCATTGCGAAGTGTTATGCATTCGTCGTCTACGATTCAAATGAATGTAAATGCAACACTTTCTTGCAAGGAAATAGCGTTTGCAGATGTCTACGTATCGTAGCAATTGATTTCTGCTGCTTCTTAAAACGTGATATCGCATCTCATTTCTATGTTTCATGGTAAGATGTAATATGATTTGCGAAGTGTTATGTATTCCTCGTCTACACTTCAAATGAATGTAGCGTTTGCAGATGTCTGCGTATCGTAGCAATAGAGTTCTTATGATTCTTGAAACGCGATATCGCATCTCATTTCTATGTTTCATGATAAGATATAATATTCGTTGCGAAGTGTTATGCATTCCTCGTCTACGATTCAGGTGAATGTAAATGCGACACTTCCTTGCAAGGAAATAGCGTTTGCAGGTGTCCACGTATCGTAGCAATAGAGTTCTTATGATTCTTAAAACGCGATATCGCATCTCATTTCTATGTTTCATGGTAAGATATAATATGATTTGCGAAGTGTTATGTAGTCCTCGTCTACACTTCAAATGAATGTAAATGCGACACTTCGTTGCTAGGAAATAGCGTTTGCAGATGTCTACGTATCGAAGCAATAGAGTTCAAATGCTTCTTAAAACAAGATATCGCATCTCATTTCTATGTTTCATGATAAGATGTAATATTCATTGCGAAGTGTTATGTATTCCTCGCCTACACTTCAAATGAATGTAAATGCGACACTTCCTTGCTAGGAAATAGCGTTTGCAGATGTCTACGTATCGAAGCAATAGAGTTCAAATGCTTCTTAAAAAAGAGATATTGCATCTCTTATCTATGTTTCATGGTAAGATATAATATGATTTGCGAAGTGTCATGTATTCCTCGTCTACACTTCAAATGAATGTAAATGCGACACTTCCTTGCAAGGAAATAGCGTCTGCAGATGTCTAGGTATCGCAGCAATAGAGTTCTTATGATTCTTAAAACGCGATATCGCAACTCATTTCTATGTTTCATGGTAAGATATAATATGATGTGCGAAGTGTTATGTATTCCTCGTCTACACTACAAATGAATGTAAATGCGACACTTCCTTGCAAGGAAATAGCGTTTGCAGATGTCTACGTATCGTAGGGATAGAGTTCTAATGCTTCTTAAAACGAGATATTGCATCTCATATCTATGTTTCATGATAAGATATAATATTCATTGCGAAGTGTTATGCAATCCTCGTCTACGATTCAAATCAATGTAAATGCGACACTTCCTTGTAAGGAAATTGGTTTTGCAGATGTCTACGTATCGTAGCAATAGAGTTCTTATGATTCTTAAAACGCGATATCGCATCTCATTTCTATGTTTCATGGTAAGATATAATATGATTCGGGACGTATTATGTATTCCTCGTTTATACTTCAAATGAATGTGAATGCGACACTTCCTCCCTAGGAAATAGCGTTTGCAAATGTCTACCTATCGTAGCAATAGTGTTCTAATGCTTCTTAAAACGCGATATCGCATCTCATTTCTATGTTTCATGGTAAGATATAATATGATTTGCGAAGTATCATGTATTCCTCGTGTACACTTCAAATGGATGTAAATGCGACACTTCCTTGCTAGGAAATAGCGTTTGCAGATGTCTAGGTATCGTAGCAATAGAGTTCTAATGCTACTTAAAACGCGATATCGCATCTCATTTCTATGTTTCATGGTAAGATATAATATGATTTGCGAAGTGTTATGTATTCCTCGTCTACATTTCAAATGAATGTAAATGCGACACTTCCTTGCAAGGAAATAGCGATTGCAGATGTCTACGTATCGAAGCAATAGAGTTCATATGATTCCTAAAACGCGATATCGCATCTCATTTCTATGTTTCATGGTAAGATATAACATGATTTGCGAAGTGTTATGTATTCCTCGTCTACACTTCAAATGAATGTAAATGCGACACTACCTTGCTAGGAAATAGCGTCTGCAGATGTATAGGTATCGTAGCAATAGTGTTCTAATGGCTCTTAAAACGCGATATCGCATCTCATTTCTATGTTTCATGGTAAGATATAATATGATTTGCGAAGTGTTATGTAATCCTCGCCTACACTTCAAATGAATGTAAATGCGACACTTCGTTGCTAGGAAATAGCGTTTGCACATGTCTACGTATCGAAGCAATAGAGTTCAAATGCTTCTTAAAAAAGAGATGTTGCATCTCTTATCTATGTTTCATGGTAAGATATAATATGATTTGCGAAGTGTCATGTATCCCTCGTCTACACTTCAAATGAATGTAAATGCGACACTTCCTCGCTAGGAAATAGCGTCTGCAGATGTCTAGGTATCGTAGCAATAGAGTTCTTATGATTCTTAAAACGCGATATCGCAACTCATTTCCATGTTTCATGGTAAGATATAATATGATTTGCGAAGTGTCATGTACTCCTCGTCTACACTTCAAATGAATGTAAATGCGACACTTCCTTGCAAGGAAATAGCGTTTGCAAATTTCTACCTATCGTAGCAATAATGTTCTAATGCTTCTTAAAACGCGATATCGCATCTCATTTCTATGTTTCATGGTAAGATATAATATGATGTGCGAAGTGTTATGTATTCCTCGTCTACACTTCAAATGAATGTAAATGCGACACTTCCTTGCAAGGAAATAGCGTTTGCAGATGTCTACGTATCGTAGGGATAGAGTTCTAATGCTTCTTAAAACGAGATATTGCATCTCATATCTATGTTTCATGATAAGATATAATATTCTTTGCGAAGTGTTATGCATTCCTCGTCTACGATTCAAATCAATGTAAATGCGACACTTCCTTGTAAGGAAATTGCGTTTGCAGATGTCTACGTATCGTAGCAATAGAGTTCTTATGATTCTTAAAACGCGATATCGCATCTCATTTCTATGTTTCATGGTAAGATATAATATGATTCGCGACGTATTATGTATTCCTCGTCTATACTTCAAATGAATGTGAATGCGACACTTTCTCGCTAGGAAATAGCGTTTGCAGATGTCTACGTATCGTAGCAATAGAATTCTAATGCTTCTTAAAACGCGATATCGCATCTCATTTCTATGTTTCATGGTAAGATATAATATGATTTGCGAAGTGTCATGTATTCCACGTCTACACTTCAAATGAATGTAAATGCGATACTACCTTGCAAGGAAATAGCGTTTGCAGATGTCTAGGTATCGTAGCAATAGAGTTCTAATGCTACTTAAAACGCGATATCGCATCTCATTTCTATGTTTCATGGTAAGATATAACATGATTTGCGAAGTGTTATGTATTCCTCGTCTACACTTCAAATGAATGTAAATGCGACACTACCTTGCTAGGAAATAGCGTCTGCAGATGTATAGGCATCGTAGCAATAGAGTTCTAATGGCTCTTAAAACGCGATATCGCATCTCATTTCTATGTTTCATGGTAAGATATAATTTGATTTGCGAAGTGTTATGTAGTCCTCGTCTACACTTCAAATGACTGTAAATGCGACACTTCGTTGCTAGGAAATAGCGTTTGCAGATGTCTACGTATCGAAGCAATAGAGTTCAAATGCTTCTTAAAACGAGATATTGCATCTCTTATCTATGTCTCATGATAAGATATTATATTCTTTGCGAAGTGTTATGTATTCCTCGTCTACGATTCAAATGAATGTAAATGCGACACTACCTTGCAAGGAAATAGCGTTTCCAGATGTCTACGTATCGAAGCAATAGAGTTCAAATGCTTCTTAAAACGAGATATTGCATCTCATATCTATGTTTCTTGATAAGATATAATATTCATTGCGAAGTGTCATGCATTCCTCGTCTACGATTCAAATGAATGTAAATGCGACACTTCCTTGCTAGGAAATAGCGTTTGCAGATGTCTACGTATCGAAGCAATAGAGTTCAAATGCTTCTTAAAAAGAGATATTGCATCTCTTATCTATGTTTCATGATAAGATATAATATTCATTGCGAAGTGTTATGCATTCCTCGTCTACGATTCAAATGAATGTAAATGCGACACTTCCTTGCAAGGAAATAGCGTTTGCAGATGTCTACGTATCGTAGCAGTAGATTTGTAATGCTTCTTAAAACGCGATATCGCATCTCATTACTATGTTTCATGGTAAGGTATAATATGATTTGCGAAGAATCATGTATTCTTCGTCTACACTTCGAATGAATGTGAATGCGACACTTGCTCGCTAGGAAATGGCGTTTGCAGATGTCTGCGTATCGTAGCAATAGATTTCTAATGCTTCTTAAATAGCGATATCGCATCTCATTTCTATGTTTCATGGTAAGATATAATATGATTTGCGAAGTGTTATGTAGTCCTCGCCTACACTTCAAATGAATGTAAATGCGACACTTCCTTGCTAGGAAAGAGCGTTTGCAGATGTCTACCTATCGTAGCAATAGGGTTCTAATGCTTCTTAAAACGCGATATCGCATCTCATTTCTATGTTACATAGTAAGATATAATATGATTTACGAAGAGTTATGTATTCCTCGTCTACACTTCAAATGAATGTAAATGCGACACTTCCTTGCTAGGAAATAGCGTCTGCAGATGTCTAGGTATCGTAGCAATAGAGTTCTAATGCTTCTTGAAACGCGATATCGCATCCCATTTCTATGTTTCATGGTAAGATGTAATATGATTTGCGAAGTGTCATGTATTCCACGTCTACACTTCAAATGAATGTAAATGCGACACTACCTTGCAAGGAAATAGCGTTTGCAGATGTCTACGTATCGAAGCAATAGAGTTCAAATGCTTCTTAAAACAAGATATCGCATCTCATTTCTATGTTACATGATAAGATGTAATATTCATTGCGAAGTATTATGTATTCCTCGTCTACACTTCAAATGAATGTAAATGCGACACTTCCTTGCTAGGAAATAGCGTTTCCAGATGTCTACGCATCGAAGCAATAGAGTTCAAATGCTTCTTAAAACGAGATATTGCATCTCATATCTATGTTTCTTGATAAGATATAATATTCATTGCGAAGTGTTATGCATTCCTCGTCTACGATTCAAATCAATGTAAATGCGACACTTCCTTGTAAGGAAATTGTTTTTGCAGATGTCTACGTATCGTAGCAATAGAGTTCTTATGATTCTTAAAACGCGATATCGCATCTCATTTCTATGTTTCATGGTAAGATATAATATGATTCGCGACGTATTATGTATTCCTCGTCTATACTTCAAATGAATGTGAATGCGACACTTCCTCGCTAGGAAATAGCGTTTGCAGATGTCTACGTATCGTAGCAATAGAATTCTAATGCTTCTTAAAACGCGATATCGCATCTCATTTCTATGTTTCATGGTAAGATACAATATGATTTGCGAAGTGTCATGTATTTCACGTCTACACTTCAAATGAATGTAAATGCGATACTACCTTGCAAGGAAATAGCGTTTCAGATGTCTAGGTATCGTAGCAATAGAGTTCTAATGCTACTTAAAACGCGATATCGCATCTCATTTCTATGTTTCATGGTAAGATATAATATGATTTGCGAAGTGTTATGCAGTCCTCGTCTACACTTCAAATGAATGTAAATGCGACACTTCGTTGCTAGGAAATAGCGTTTGCAGATGTCTACGTATCGAAGCAATAGAGTTCAAATGCTTCTTAAAACGAGATATTGCATCTCTTATCTATGTCTCATGATAAGATATTATATTCTTTGCGAAGTGTTATGCATTGCTCGTCTACGATTCAAATGAATGTAAATGCGACACTACCTTGCAAGGAAATAGCGTTTCCAGATGTCTACGTATCGAAGCAATAGAGTTATTATGATTCTTAAAACGCGATATCGCATCTCATTTCTATGTTTCATGATAAGATGTAATATTCATTGCGAAGTGTTATGTAATCCTCGCCTACACTTCAAATCAATGTAAATGCGACACTTCCTTGCTAGGAAATAGCGTTTGCAGATGTCTACGTATCGAAGCAATAGAGTTCAAATGCTTCTTAAAAAAGAGATATTGCATCTCTTATCTATGTTTCATGGTAAGATATAATATGATTTGCGAAGTGTCATGTATCCCTCGTCTACACTTCAAATGAATGTAAATGCGACACTTCCTCGCTAGGAAATAGCGTCTGCAAATGTCTACCTATCGTAGCAATAGAGTTCTAATGCTTCTTAAAACGCGATATCGCATCTCATTTCTATGTTTCATGGTAAGATATAATATGATTTGCGAAGTGTCATGTATTCCTCGTCTACACTTCAAATGAATGTAAATGCGACACTTCCTTGCAAGGAAATAGCGTCTGCAGATGTCTAGGTATCGTAGCAATAGAGTTCTTATGATTCTTAAAACGCGATATCGCAACTCATTTCCATGTTTCATGGTAAGATATAATATGATTTGCGATGTGTTATGTATTCCTCGTCTACACTGCAAACGAATGTAAATGCGACACTTCCTTGCAAGGAAATAGCGTTTGCAAATTTCTACCTATCGTAGCAATAGTGTTCTAATGCTTCTTAAAACACGATATCGCATCTCAGTTCTATGTTTCATGGTAAGATATAATATGATGTGCGAAGTGTTATGTATTCCTCGTCTACACTTCAAATGAATGTAAATGCGACACTACCTTGCTAGGAAATAGCGTCTGCTGATGTATAGGTATCGTAGCAATAGAGTTCTAATGGCTCTTAAAACGCGATATCGCATCTCATTTCTATGTTTCATGGTAAGATATAATATGATTTGCGAAGTGTTATTTAGTCCTCGTCTACACTTCAAATGAATGTAAATGCGACACTTCGTTGCTAGGAAATAGCGTTTGCAGATGTCTACGTATCGAAGCAATAGAGTTCAAATGCTTCTTGAAACAAGATATCGCATCTCATTTCTATGTTTCATGATAAGATGTAATATTCATTGCGAAGTGTTATGTAATCCTCGCCTACACTTCAAATCAATGTAAATGCGACACTTCCTTGCTAGGAAATAGCGTTTGCAGATGTCTACGTATCGAAGCAATAGAGTTCAAATGCTTCTTAAAAAAGAGATATTGCATCTCTTATCTATGTTTCATGGTAAGATATAATATGTTTTGCGAAGTGTCATGTATCCCTCGTCTACACTTCAAATGAATGTAAATGCGACACTTCCTCGCTAGGAAATAGCGTCTGCAAATGTCTACCTATCGTAGCAATAGAGTTCTAATGCTTCTTAAATCGCGATATCGCATCTCATTTCTATGTTTCATGGTAAGATATAATATGATGTGCGAAGTGTTATGTATTCCTCGCCTACACTTCAAATGAATGTAAATGCGACACTACCTTGCTAGGAAATAGCGTCTGCTGATGTATAGGTATCGTAGCAATAGAGTTCTAATGGCTCTTAAAACGCGATATCGCATCTCATTTCTATGTTTCATGGTAAGATATAATATGATTTGCGAAGTGTTATGTAGTCCTCGTCTACACTTCAAATGAATGTAAATGCGACACTTCGTTGCTAGGAAATAGCGTTTGCAGATGTCTACGTATCGAAGCAATAGGGTTCTAATGCTTCTTAAAACGCGATATCGCATCTCATTTCTATGTTACATAGTAAGATATAATATGATTTGCGAAGAGTTATGTATTCCTCGTCTACACTTCAAATGAATGTAAATGCGACACTTCCTTGCTAGGAAATAGCGTCTGCAGATGTCTAGGTATCGTAGCAATAGAGTTCTAATGCTTCTTAAAACGCGATATCGCATCCCATTTCTATGTTTCATGGTAAGATGTAATATGATTTGCGAAGTGTCATGTATTCCACGTCTACACTTCATTGAATGTAAATGCGACACTACCTTGCAAGGAAATAGCGTTTGCAGATGTCTACGTATCGAAGCAATAGATTTCAAATGCTTCTTAAAACAAGATATCGCATCTCATTTCTATGTTACATGATAAGATGTAATATTCATTGCGAAGTATTATGTATTCCTCGTCTACACTTCAAATGAATGTAAATGCGACACTTCCTTGCTAGGAAATAGCGTTTCCAGATGTCTACGCATCGAAGCAATAGAGTTCAAATGCTTCTTAAAACGAGATATTGCATCTCATATCTATGTTTCTTGATAAGATATAATATTCATTGCGAACTGTTATGCATTCCTCGTCTACGATTCAAATGAATGTAAATGCGACACTTCCTTGCAGGGAAATAGCGTTTGCAGATGTCTACGTATCGTAGCAATAGAGTTCTAATGCTTCTTAAAACGCGATATCGCATCTCATTTCTATGTTTCATGGTAAGATATAATATGATTTGCGAAGTGTTATGTATTCCTCGTCTACACTTCAGATGAATGTAAATGCGACACTTCCTTAGACGGAAATAGCGATTGCAGATGTCTACGTATCGTAGCAATAGAGTTCATATGATTCCTAAAACGCGATATCGCATCTCATTTCTATGTTTCATGGTAAGATATAACATGATTTGCGAAGTGTTATGTATTCCTCGTCTACACTTCGAATGAATGTGAATGCGACACTTGCTCGCTAGGAAAAGGCGTTTGCAGATGTCTGCGTATCGTAGCAATAGATTTCTAATGCTTCGTAAATAGCGATATCGCATCTCATTTCTATGTTTCATGGTAAGATATAATATGATTTGCGAAGTGTTATGTAGTCCTCGCCTACACTTCAAATGAATGTAAATGCGATACTTCCTCGCTAGGAAATAGCGTTTGCAGATGTCTACGTATCGAAGCAATAGAGTTCAAATGCTTCTTAAAACGAGATATTGCATCTCCTATCTATGTCTCATGATAAGATATTATATTCTTTGCGAAGTGTTATGCATTCCTCGTCTACGATTCAAATGAATGTAAATGCGACACTACCTTGCAAGGAAATAGCGTTTCCAGATGTCTACGTATCGAAGCAATAGAGTTCAAATGCTTCATAAAACAAGATATCGCATCTCATTTCTATGATTCATGATAAGATGTAATATTCATTTCGAAGTGTTATGTAATCCTCGCCTACACTTCAAATCAATGTAAATGCGACACTTCCTTGCTAGGAAATAGCGTTTGCAGATGTCTACGTATCGAAGCAATAGAGTTCAAATGCTTCTTAAAAAAGAGATGTTGCATCTCTTATCTATGTTTCATGGTAAGATATAATATGATTTGCGAAGTGTCATGTATCCCTCGTCTACACTTCAAATGAATGTAAATGCGACACTTCCTCGCTAGGAAATAGCTTCTGCAAATGTCTACCTATCGTAGCAATAGAGTTCTTATGATTCTTAAAACGCGATATCGCATCTCATTTCTATGTTTCATGGTAAGATATAATATGATTTGCGAAGTGTTATGTATTCCTCGTCTACACTTCAAATGAATGTAAATGCGACACTACCTTGCTAGGAAATAGCGTCTGCAGATGTATAGGTATCGTAGCAATAGAGTTCTAATGGCTCTTAAAACGCGATATCGCATCTCATTTCTATGTTTCATGGTAAGATATAATTTGATTTGCGAAGTGTTATGTAGTCCTCGTCTACACTTCAAATGAATGTAAATGCGACACTTCGTTGCTAGGAAATAGCGTTTGCAGATGTCTACGTATCGAAGCAATAGAGTTCAAATGCTTCTTAAAACGAGATATTGCATCTCTTATCTATGGCTCATGATAAGATATTATATTCTTTGCGAAGTGTTATGCATTCCTCGTCTACGATTCAAATGAATGTAAATGCGACACTACCTTGCAAGGAAATAGCGTTTCCAGATGTCTACATATCGAAGCAATAGAGTTCAAATGCTTCTTAAAACGAGATATTGCATCTCATATCTATGTTTCTTGATAAGATATAATATTCATTGCGAAGTGTTATGTAATCCTCGCCTACACTTCAAATCAATGTAAATGCGACACTTCCTTGCTAGGAAATAGCGTTTGCAGATGTCTACGTATCGAAGCAATAGAGTTCAAATGCTTCTTAAAAAAGAGATATTGCATCTCTTATCTATGTTTCATGGTAAGATATAATATGTTTTGCGAAGTGTCATGTATCCCTCGTCTACACTTCAAATGAATGTAAATGCGACACTTCCTCGCTAGGAAATAGCGTCTGCAAATGTCTACCTATCGTAGCAATAGAGTTCTAATGCTTCTTAAATCGCGATATCGCATCTCATTTCTATGTTTCATGGTAAGATATAATATGATGTGCGAAGTGTTATGTATTCCTCGCCTACACTTCAAATGAATGTAAATGCGACACTACCTTGCTAGGAAATAGCGTCTGCTGATGTATAGGTATCGTAGCAATAGAGTTCTAATGGCTCTTAAAACGCGATATCGCATCTCATTTCTATGTTTCATGGTAAGATATAATATGATTTGCGAAGTGTTATGTAGTCCTCGTCTACACTTCAAATGGATGTAAATGCGACACTTCCTTGCTAGGAAATAGCGTCTGCAGATGTCTAGGTATCGTAGCATTAGAGTTCTAATACTTCTTAAAACGCGATATCGTATCTCATTTCTATGTTTCTTGGTAAGATATAGTATGATTTGCGAAGTGTTATGTATTCCTCGTCTACACTTCAAATGAATGTAAATGCGACACTTCCTTGCTAGGAAATAGCGTCTGCAGATGTCTACGTATCGTAGCAATAGAGTTCATATGATTCTTAAAACGAGATATTGCTTCTCATATCTATGTTTCCTGATAAGATATAATATTCATTGCGAAGTGTTATGCATTCCTCGTCTACGATTCAAATGAATGTAAATGCGACACTTCCTTGCAAGGAAATAGCGTTTGCAGATTTCTACGTATCGTAGCAATAGAGTTCTAATGGCTCTTAAAACGCGATATCGCATCTCATTTCTATGTTTCATGGTAAGATATAATATGATTTGCGAAGTGTTATGTAGTCCTCGTCTACACTTCAAATGAATGTAAATGCGACACTACCTTGCTAGGAAATAGCGTCTGCTGATGTATAGGTATCGTAGCAATAGAGTTCTAATGGCTCTTAAAACGCGATATCGCATCTCATTTCTATGTTTCATGGTAAGATATAATATGATTTGCGAAGTGTTATGTAGTCCTCGTCTACACTTCAAATGAATGTAAATGCGACACTTCGTTGCTGGGAAATAGCGTTTGCAGATGTCTACGTATCGAAGCAATAGAGTTCAAATGCTTCTTAAAACGAGATATTGCATCTCTTATATATGTCTCATGATAAGATATTATATTCTTTGCGAAGTGTTATGCATTCCTCGTCTACGATTCAAATGAATGTAAATGCGACACTACCTTGCAAGGAAATAGCGTTTCCAGATGTCTACGTATCGAAGCAATAGATTTCAAATGCTTCTTAAAACAAGATATCGCATCTCATTTCTATGTTTCATGATAAGATGTAATATTCATTGCGAAGTGTTATGTAATCCTCGCCTACACTTCAAATGAATGTAAATGCGACACTACCATGCTAGGAAATAGCGTCTGCTGATGTATAGGTATCGTAGCAATAGAGTTCTAATGGCTCTTAAAACGCGATATCGCATCTCATTTCTATGTTTCATGGTAAGATATAATATGATTTGCGAAGTGTTATGTAGTCCTCGTCTACACTTCAAATGAATGTAAATGCGACACTTCCTCGCTAGGAAATAGCGTCTGCAAATGTCTACCTATCGTAGCAATAGAGTTCTAATGCTTCTTAAAACGCGATATCGCATCTCATTTCTATGTTTCATGGTAAGATATAATATGATTTGCGAAGTGTCATGTATTCCTCGTCTACACTTCAAATGAATGTAAATGCGACACTTCCTTGCAAGGAAATAGCGTCTGCAGATGTCTAGGTACCGTAGCAATAGCGTTCTTATGATTCTTAAAACGCGATATCGCAACTCATTTCCATGTTTCATGGTAAGATATAATATGATTTGCGATGTGTTATGTATTCCTCGTCTACACTGCAAGCGAATGTAAATGCGACACTTCCTTGCAAGGAAATAGCGTTTGCAAATTTCTACCTATCGTAGCAATAGTGTTCTAATGCTTCTTAAAACGCGATATCGCATCTCATTTCTATGTTTCATGGTAAGATATAATATGATTTGCGAAGTATCATGTATTCCTCGTCTACACTTCAAATGAATGTAAATGCGACACTTCCTTGCTAGAAAATAGCGTCTGCAGATGTCTAGGTATCGTAGCATTAGAGTTCTAATACTTCTTAAAACGCGATATCGTATCTCATTTCTATGTTTCTTGGTAAGATATAGTATGATTTGCGAAGTGTTATGTAGTCCTCGTCTACACTTCAAATGAATGTAAATGCGACACTTCCTCGCTAGGAAATAGCGTCTGCAAATGTCTACCTATCGTAGCAATAGAGTTCTAATGCTTCTTAAAACGCGATATCGCATCTCATTTCTATGTTTCATGGTAAGATATAATATTCATTGCGAAGTGTTATGCATTCCTCGTCTACGATTCAAATGAATGTAAATGCGACACTTCCTTGCAAGGAAATAGCGTTTGCAGATGTCTACGTATCGTAGCAATAGAGTTCTTATGATTCTTAAAACGCGATATCGCATCTCATTTCTATGTTTCATGGTAAGATATAATATGATTCGCGACGTATTATGTATTCCTCGTCTATACTTCAAATGAATGTGAATGCGACACTACCTTGCTAGGAAATAGCGTCTGCAGATGTATAGGTATCGTAGCAATAGAGTTCTAATGGCTCTTAAAACGCGATATCGCATCTCATTTCTATGTTTCATGGTAAGATATAATATGATTTGCAAAGTGATATGTAGTCCTCGTCTACACTTCAAATGAATGTAAATGCGACACTTCTTTGCTAGGAAATAGCGTTTGCAAATGTCTACCTATCGTAGCAATAGTGTTCTAAAGCTTCTTAAAACGCGATATCGCATCTCATTTCTATGTTTCATGGTAAGATATAGTATGATTCGCGACGTATTATGTATTCCTCGTCTATACTTCAAATGAATGTGAATGCGACACTACCTTGCTAGGAAATAGCGTCTGCAGATGTCTACGTATCGTAGCAATAGAGTTCTAATGGCTCTTAAAACGCGATATCGCATCTCATTTCTATGTTTCATGGTAAGATATAATATGATTTGCGAAGTGTTATGTAGTCCTCGTCTACACTTCAAATGAATGTAAATGCGACACTTCGTTGCTAGGAAATAGCGTTTGCAGATGTCTACGTATCGAAGCAATAGAGTTGAAATGCTTCTTAAAACGAAATATTGCATCACTTATCTATGTCTCATGATAAGATATTATATTCTTTGCGAAGTGTTATGCATTGCTCGTCTACGATTCAAATGAATGTAAATGCGACACTACCTTGCTAGGAAATAGCGTCTGCTGATGTATAGGTATCGTAGCAATAGAGTTCTAATGGCTCTTAAAACGCGATATCGCATCTCATTTCTATGTTTCATGGTAAGATATAATATGATTTGCGAAGTGTTATGTAGTCCTCGTCTACACTTCAAATGAATGTAAATGCGACACTTCGTCGCTGGGAAATAGCGTTTGCAGATGTCTACGTATCGAAGCAATAGAGTTCAAATGCTTCTTAAAACGAGATATTGCATCTCTTATCTATGTCTCATGATAAGATATTATATTCTTTGCGAAGTGTTATGCATTCCTCGTCTACGATTCAAATGAATGTAAATGCGACACTACCTTGCAAGGAAATAGCGTTTCCAGATGTCTACGTATCGAAGCAATAGATTTCAAATGCTTCTTAAAACAAGATATCGCATCTCATTTCTATGTTTCATGATAAGATGTAATATTCATTGCGAAGTGTTATGTAATCCTCGCCTACACTTCAAATGAATGTAAATGCGACACTACCTTGCTAGGAAATAGCGTCTGCTGATGTATAGGTATCGTAGCAATAGAGTTCTAATGGCTCTTAAAACGCGATATCGCATCTCATTTCTATGTTTCATGGTAAGATATAATATGATTTGCGAAGTGTTATGTAGTCCGCGTCTACACTTCAAATGAATGTAAATGCGACACTTCCTCGCTAGGAAATAGCGTCTGCAAATGTCTACCTATCGTAGCAATAGAGTTCTAATGCTTCTTAAAACGCGATTTCGCATCTCATTTCTATGTTTCATGGTAAGATATAATATGATTTGCGAAGTGTCATGTATTCCTCGTCTACACTTCAAATGAATGTAAATGCGACACTTCCTTGCAAGGAAATAGCGTCTGCAGATGTCTAGGTACCGTAGCAATAGCGTTCTTATGATTCTTAAAACGCGATATCGCAACTCATTTCCATGTTTCATGGTAAGATATAATATGATTTGCGATGTGTTATGTATTCCTCGTCTACACTGCAAACGAATGTAAATGCGACACTTCCTTGCAAGGAAATAGCGTTTGCAAATTTCTACCTATCGTAGCAATAGTGTTCTAATGCTTCTTAAAACGCGATATCGCATCTCATTTCTATGTTTCATGGTAAGATATAATATGATTTGCGAAGTATCATGTATTCCTCGTCTACACTTCAAATGAATGTAAATGCGACACTTCCTTGCTAGGAAATAGCGTCTGCAGATGTCTAGGTATGGTAGCAATATAGTTCTTATGATTCTTAAAACGCGATATCGCATCTCATCTCTATGTTTCATGGTAAGATATAATATGATTTGCGAAGTATCACGTATTCCTCGTCTACACTTCAAATGAATGTAAATGCGACACTTCCTTGCTAGGAAATAGCGTCTGCAGATGTCTAAGTATCGTAGCAATAGAGTTCATATGATTCTTAAAACGAGATATTGCTTCTCATATCTATGTTTCCTGATAAGATATAATATTCATTGCGAAGTGTTATGCATTCCTCGTCTACGATTCAAATGAATGTAAATGCGACACTTCCTTGCAAGGAAATAGCGTTTGCAGATGTCTACGTATCGTAGCAATAGAGTTCTTATGATTCTTAAAACGCGATATCGCATCTCATTTCTATGTTTCATGGTAAGATATAATATGATTTGCGAAGTGTCATGTATCCCTCGTCTACACTTCAAATGAATGTAAATGCGACACTTCCTCGCTAGGAAATAGCGTCCGCAAATGTCTACCTATCGTAGCAATAGAGTTCTAATGCTTCTTAAAACGCGATATCGCATCTCATTTCTATGTTTCATGGTAAGATATAATATGATTTGCGAAGTGTCATGTATTCCTCGTCTACACTTCAAATGAATGTAAATGCGACACTTCCTTGCAAGGAAATAGCGTCTGCAGATGTCTAGGTATCGTAGCAGTAGAGTTCTTATGATTCTTAAAACGCGATATCGCAACTCATTTCCATATTTCATGGTAAGATATAATATAATTTGCGATGTGTTATGTATTCCTCGTCTACACTGCAAACGAATGTAAATGCGACACTTCCTTGCAAGGAAATAGCGTTTGCAAATTTCTACCTATCGTAGCAATAGTGTTCTAATGCTTCTTAAAACGCGATATCGCATCTCATTTCTATGTTTCATGGTAAGATATAATATGATGTGCGAAGTGTTATGTATTCCTCGTCTACACTTCAAATGAATGTAAATGCGACACTACCTTGCTAGGAAATAGCGTCTGCTGATGTATAGGTATCGCAGCAATAGAGTTCTAATGGCTCTTAAAATGCGATATCGCATCTCATTTCTATGTTTCATGGTAAGAAATAATATGATTTGCGAAGTGTTATGTAGTCCTCGTCTACACTTCAAATGAATGTAAATGCGACACTTCGTTGCTGGGAAATAGCGTTTGCAGATGTCTACGTATCGAAGCAATAGAGTTCAAATGCTTCTTAAAACGAGATATTGCATCTCTTATCTATGTCTCATGATAAGATATTATATACTTTGCGAAGTGTTATGCATTCCTCGTCTACGATTCAAATGAATGTAAATGCGACACTACCTTGCAAGGAAATAGCGTTTCCAGATGTCTACGTATCGAAGCAATAGAGTTCAAATGCTTCTTAAAACAAGATATCGCATCTCATTTCTATGTTTCATGATAAGATGTAATATTCATTGCGAAGTGTTATGTAATCCTCGCCTACACTTCAAATCAATGTAAATGCGACACTTCCTTGCTAGGAAATAGCGTCTGCAGATGTCTAGCTATCGTAGCAATAGAGTTCTTATAATTCTTAAAACGCGATATCGCAACTCATTTCCATGTTTCATGGTAAGATATAATATGATTTGCGATGTGTTATGTATTCCTCGTCTACACTGCAAACGAATGTAAATGCGACACTTCCTTGCAAGGAAATAGCGTTTGCAAATTTCTACCTATCGTAGCAATAGTGTTCTAATGCTTCTTAAAACGCGATATCGCATCTCATTTCTATGTTTCATGGTAAGATATAATATGATGTGCGAAGTGTTATGCATTCCTCGTCTACGATTCAAATGAATGTAAATGCGACACTTCCTTGCAAGGAAATAGCGTTTGCAGATGTCTACGTATCGAAGCAATAGAGTTGAAATGCTTCTTAAAACGAGATATTGCATCTCTTATCTATGTTTCATGGTAAGATATAATATGATTTGCGAAGTGTTATGTATTCCTCGTCTACACTTCAAATGAATGTAAATGCGACACTTCCTTGCAAGGAAATAGCGATTGCAGATGTCTACGTATCGAAGCAATAGAGTTCATATGATTGCTAAAACGCGATATCGCATCTCATTTCTATGTTTCATGGTAAGATATAATATGATTTGCGAAGTGTTATGTATTCCTCGTCTACACTTCAAATGAATGTAAATGCGACACTACCTTGCTAGGAAATAGCGTCTGCAAATGTATAGGTATCGTAGAAATAGAGTTCTAATGGCTCTTAAAACGCGATATCGCATCTCATTTCTATGTTTCATGGTAAGATATAATATGATTTGCGAAGTGTTATGTAGTCCTCGTCTACACTTCAAATGAATGTAAATGCGACACTTCGTTGCTAGGAAATAGCGTTTGTAGATGTCTACGTATCGAAGCAATAGAGTTGAAATGCTTCTTAAAACGAGATATTGCATCTCTTATCTATGTCTCATGATAAGATATTATATTCTTTGCGAAGTGTTATGCATTGCTCGTCTACGATTCAAATGAATGTAAATGCGACACTACCTTGCAAGGAAATAGCGTTTCCAGATGTCTACGTATCGAAGCAATAGAGTTCAAATGCTTCTTAAAACAAGGTATCGCATCTCATTTCTATGTTTCATGATAAGATGTAATATTCATTGCGAAGTGTTATGTAATCTTCGCCTACACTTCAAATCAATGTAAATGCGACACTTCCTTGCTAGGAAATAGCGTTTGCAGATGTCTACGTATCGAAGCAATAGAGTTCAAATGCTTCTTAAAAAAGAGATATTGCATCTCTTATCTATGTTTCATGGTAAGATATAATATGATTTGCGAAGTGTCATGTATCCCTCGTCTACACTTCAAATGAATGTAAATGCGACACTTCCTCGCTAGGAAATAGCGTCTGCAAATGTTTACCTATCGTAGCAATAGAGTTCTAATGCTTCTTAAAACGCGATATCGCATCTCATTTCTATGTTTCATGGTAAGATATAATATGATTTGCGAAGTGTCATGTATTCCTCGTCTACACTTCAAATGAATGTAAATGCGACACTTCCTTGCAAGGAAATAGCGTCTGCAGATGTCTAGGTATCGTAGCAATAGAGTTCTTATGATTCTTAAAACGCGATATCGCAACTCATTTCCATGTTTCATGGTAAGATATAATATGATTTGCGATGTGTTATGTATTCCTCGTCTACACTGCAAACGAATGTAAATGCGACACTTCCTTGCAAGGAAATAGCGTTTGCAAATTTCTACCTATCGTAGCAATAGTGTTCTAATGCTTCTTAAAACGCGATATCGCATCTCATTTCTATGTTTCATGGTAAGATATAATATGATGTGCGAAGTGTTATGTATTCCTCGTCTACACTTCAAATGAATGTAAATGCGACACTACCTTGCTAGGAAATAGCGTCTGCTGATGTATAGGTATCGTAGCAATAGAGTTCTAATGGCTCTTAAAACGCGATATCGCATCTCATTTCTATGTTTCATGGTAAGATATAATATGATTTGCGAAGTGTTATGTAGTCCTCGTCTACACTTCAAATGAATGCAAATGCGACACTTCGTTGCTAGGAAATAGCGTTTGCAGATGTCTACGTATCGAAGCAATAGGGTTCAAATGCTTCTTAAAACGAGATATTGCATCTCTTATCTATGTCTCATGATAAGATATTATATTCTTTGCGAAGTGTTATGCATTCCTCGTCTACGATTCAAATGAATGTAAATGCGACACTACCTTGCAAGGAAATAGCGTTTCCAGATGTCTACGTATCGAAGCAATAGAGTTCAAATGCTTCTTAAAACAAGATATCGCATCTCATTTCTATGTTTCATGATAAGATGTAATATTCATTGCGAAGTGTTATGTAATCCTCGCCTACACTTCAAATCAATGTAAATGCGACACTTCCTTGCTAGGAAATAGCGTTTGCAGATGTCTACGTATCGAAGCAATAGAGTTCAAATGCTTCTTAAAAAAGAGATATTGCACCTCTTATCTATGTTTCATGGTAAGATATAATATGATTTGCGAAGTGTCATGTATCCCTCGTCTACACTTCAAATGATTGTAAATGCGACACTTCCTCGCTAGGAAATAGCGTCTGCAAATGTCTACCTATCGTAGCAATAGTGTTCTAATGCTTCTTAAAACGCGATATCGCATCTCATTTCTATGTTTCATGGTAAGATATAATATGATTTGCGAAGTGTCATGTATTCCTCGTCTACACTTCAAATGAATGTAAATGCGACACTTCCTTGCAAGGAAATAGCGTTTGCAGATGTCTACGTATCGTAGGGATAGAGTTCTAATGCTTCTTAAAACGAGATATTGCATCTCATATCTATGTTTCATGATAAGATATAATATTCATTGCGAAGTGTTATGCATTCCTCGTCTACGATTCAAATCAATGTAAATGCGACACTTCCTTGTAAGGAAATTGCGTTTGCAGATGTCTACGTATCGTAGCATTAGAGTTCTTATGATTCTTAAAACGCGACATCGCATCTCATTTCTATGTTTCATGGTAAGATATAATATGATGTGCGAAGTGCTATGTATTCCTCGTCTACACTTCAAATGAATGTAAATGCGACACTTCCTTGCAAGGAAATAGCCTTTGCAGATGTCTACGTATCGTAGGGATAGAGTTCTAATGCTTCTTAAAACGAGATATTGCATCTCATATCTATGTTTCATGATAAGATATAATATTCATTGCGAAGTGTTATGCATTCCTCGTCTACGATTCAAATCAATGTAAATGCGACACTTCCTTGTAAGGAAATTGCGTTTGCAGATGTCTACGTATCGTAGCATTAGAGTTCTTATGATTCTTCAAACGCGATATCGCATCTCATTTCTATGTTTCGTGGTAAGATATAATATGATTCGCGACGTATTATGTATTCCTCGTCTATACTTCAAATGAATGTGTATGCGACACTTCCTCGCTAGGAAATAGCGTTTGCAGATGTCTACGTATCGTAGCAATAGAATTCTAATGCTTCTTAAAACGCGATATCGCATCTCATTTCTATGTTTCATGGTAAGATATAATATGATTTGCGAAGTGTTATGTATTCCTCGTCTACACTTCAAATGAATGTAAATGCGACACTTCCTTGCAAGGAAATAGCGATTGCAGATGTCTACGTATCGTAGCAATAGAGTTCATATGATTCCTAAAACGCGATATCGCATCTCATTTCTATATTTCATGGTAAGATATAATATGATTTGCGAAGTGTTATGTATTCCTCGTCTACGCTTCAAATGAATGTAAATGCGACACTTCCTTGCAAGGAAATAGCGTTTGCAAATGTCTACCTATCGTAGCAATAGAGTTCTTATAATTCTTAAAACGCGATATCGCAACTCATTTCCATGTTTCATGGTAAGATATAATATGATTTGCGATGTGTTATGTATTCCTCGTCTACACTGCAAACGAATGTAAATGCGACACTTCCTTGCAAGGAAATAGCGTTTGCAAATTTCTACCTATCGTAGCAATAGTGTTCTAATGCTTCTTAAAACGCGATATCGCATCTCATTTCTATGTTTCATGGTAAGATATAATATGATGTGCGAAGTGTTATGTATCCTCGTCTACACTTCAAATGAATGTAAATGCGACACTACCTTGCTAGGAAATAGCGTCTGCTCATGTATAGGTATCGTAGCAATAGAGTTCTAATGGCTCTTAAAACGCGATATCGCATCTCATTTCTATGTTTCATGGTAAGATATAATATGATTTGCGAAGTGTTATGTAGTCCTCGTCTACACTTCAAATGAATGTAAATGCGACACTTCGTTGCTAGGAAATAGCGTTTGCAGATGTCTACGTATCGAAGCAATAGAGTTCAAATGCTTCTTAAAACGAGATATTGCATCTCTTATCTATGTCTCATGATAAGATATTATATTCTTTGCGAAGTGTTATGCATTCCTCGTCTACGATTCAAATGAATGTAAATGCGACACTACCTTGCAAGGAAATAGCGTTTCCAGATGTCTACGTTTCGAAGCAATAGAGTTCAAATGCTTCTTAAAACAAGATATCGCATCTCATTTCTATGTTTCATGATAAGATGTAATATTCATTGCGAAGTGTTATATATTCCTCGTCTACACTTCAAATGAATGTAAATGCGACACTTCCTTGCAAGGAAATAGCGATTGCAGATGTCTACGTATCGTAGCAATAGGGTTCATATGATTCCTAAAACGCGATATCGCATCTCATTTCTATATTTCATGGTAAGATATAATATGGTTTGCGAAGTGTTATGTATTCCTCGTCTACACATCAAATGAATGTAAATGCGACACTTCCTTGCAAGGAAATAGCGATTGCAGATGTCTACGTATCGTAGCAATAGAGATCATATGATTCCTAAAACGCGATATCGCATCTCATTTCTATATTTCATGGTAAGATATAATATGATTTGCGAAGTGTTATGTATTCCTCGTCTACACTTCAAATGAATGTAAATGCGACACTTCCTCGCTAGGAAATAGCGTTTGCAGATGTCTACGTATCGAAGCAATAGAGTTCAAATGCTTCTTAAAACGCGATATCGCATCTCATTTCTATGTTTCATGGTAAGATATAATATGATTTGCGAAGTGTTATGTATTCCTCGTCTACACTTCAAATGAATGTAAATGCGACACTTCCTTGCAAGGAAATAGCGTTTGCAGATGTCTACGTATCGTAGCAATAGAGTTCTAATGCTTCTTAAAACGCGATATTGCATCTCATTTCTATGTTTCATGGTAAGATATAATATGATTGGCGAAGTGTTATGTATTCCTCGTCTACACTTCAAATGAATGTAAATGCGACACTTCCTTGCTAGGAAATAGCGTTTGCAGATGTCTACGTATCGAAGCAATAGAGTTCAAATGCTTCTTAAAAAGAGATATTGCATCTCTTATCTATGTTTCATGATAAGATATAATATTCATTGCGAAGTGTTATGCATTCCTCGTCTACGATTCAAATGAATGTAAATGCGACACTTTCTTGCAAGGAAATAGCGTTTGCAGATGTCTACGTATCGTAGCAATAGATTTGTAATGCTTCTTAAAACGCGATATCGCATCTCACTACTATGTTTCATGGTAAGGTATAATATGATTTGCGAAGAATCATGTATTCCTCGTCTACACTTCAAATGAATGTAAATGCGACACTTCCTTGCAAGTAAATAGCGCTTGCAGATGTCTACTTATCGAAGCAATAGAGTTCAAATGCTTCTTAAAACGAGATATTGCATCTCATATCTATGTTTCATGATAAGATATAATATTCATTGCGAGGTGTTATGCATTGCTCGTCTACGATACAAATGAATATTAATGCGACACTTCCTTGCAAGGAAATAGCGTTTGCAGATGTCTACGTATCGTAGCAATAGATTTGTAATGCTTCTTAAAACGCGATATCGCATCTCATTACTATGTTTCATGGTAAGGTATAATATGATTTGCGAAGAATCATGTATTCCTCGTCTACACTTCGAATGAATGTGAATGCGACACTTGCTCGCTAGGAAATGGCGTTTGCAGATGTCTGCGTATCGTAGCAATAGATTTCTAATGCTTCTTAAATAGCGATATCGCATCTCATTTCTATGTTTCATGGTAAGATATAATATGATTTGCGAAGTGTTATGTAGTCCTCGCCTACACTTCAAATGACTGTAAATGCGACACTTCCTTGCTAGGAAAGAGCGTTTGCAGATGTCTACCTATCGTAGCAATAGGGTTCTAATGCTTCTTAAAACGCGATATCGCATCTCATTTCTATGTTACATAGTAAGATATAATATCATTTGCGAAGAGTTATGTATTCCTCGTCTACACTTCAAATGAATGTAAATGCGACACTTCCTTGCTAGGAAATAGCGTCTGCAGATGTCTAGGTATCGTAGCAATAAAGTTCTAATGCTTCTTAAAACGCGATATCGCATCCCATTTCTATGTTTCATAGTAAGATGTAATATGATTTGCGAAGTGTCATGTATTCCACGTCTACACTTCAAATGAATGTAAATGCGAGACTACCTTGCAAGGAAATAGCGTTTGCAGATGTCTACGTATCGAAGCAATAGAGTTCAAGTGCTCCTTAAAACAAGATATCACATCTCATTTCTATGTTTCATGATAAGACGTAA
The DNA here is from genome assembly GCF_050948175.1 of Xylocopa sonorina. Lineage (NCBI taxonomy): Eukaryota > Metazoa > Arthropoda > Insecta > Hymenoptera > Apidae > Xylocopa > Xylocopa sonorina. The sequence continues at coordinate 107,181 of NW_027490496.1, read as the reverse complement.
TATTCATTGCGAAGTATTACGTATTCCTCGTCTACACTTCAAATGAATGTAAATGCGACACTTCCTTGCTAGGAAATAGCGTCTGCAGATGTCTAGGTATCGTAGCAATAGTGTTCTAATGCTTCTTAAAACGCGATATCGCATCTCATTTCTATGTTTCATGGTAAGGTACAATATGATTTGCGAAGTGTTATCTATTCCTCGTCTACACTTCAAATGAATGTAAATGCGACACTTCCTTGCAAGGAAATAGCGATTGCAGATGTCTACGTATCGTAGCAATAGAGTTCAAATGCTTCTTAAAACGAGATATTGCATCTCATATCTATGTTTCATGATAAGATATAATATTCATTGCGAAGTGTTATGCATTCCTCGTCTACGTTTCAAATGAATGTAAATGCGACACTTCCTTGCTAGGAAATAGCGTCTGCAGATGTCTAGGTATCGTAGCAATAGAGTTCTTATGCTTCTTAAAACGCGATATCGCATCCCATTTCTATGTTTCATAGTAAGATGTAATATGATTTGCGAAGTGTCATGTATTCCACGTCTACACTTCAAATGAATGTAAATGCGACACTACCTTGCAGGGAAATAGCGTTTGCAGATGTCTACGTATCGAAGCAATAGAGTTCAAATGCTCCTTAAAACAAGATATCACATCTCATTTCTATGTTTCATGATAAGACGTAATATTCATTGCGAAGTATTATGTATTCCTCGTCTACACTTCAAATGAATGTAAATGCGACACTTCCTTGCTAGGAAATAGCGTTTCCAGATGTCTACGCATCGAAGCAATAGAGTTCAAATGCTTCTTAAAACGCGATACCGCATCTCATTTCTATGTTTCATGGTAAGATATAATATGATTTGCGAAGTGTTATGTATTCCTCGTCTACACTTCAAATGAATGTAAATGCGACACTTCCTTGCAAGGAAATAGCGTTTGCAGATGTCTACGTATCGTAGCAATAGAGTTCTAATGCTTCTTAAAACGCGATATTGCATCTCATTTCTATGTTTCATGGTAAGATATAATATGATTGGCGAAGTGTTATGTATTCCTCGTCTACACTTCAAATGAATGTAAATGCGACACTTCCTTGCTAGGAAATAGCGTTTGCAGATGTCTACGTATCGAAGCAATAGAGTTCAAATGCTTCTTAAAAAGAGATATTGCATCTCTTATCTATGTTTCATGATAAGATATAATATTCATTGCGAAGTGTTGTGCATTCCTCGTCTACGATTCAAATGATTGTAAATGCGACACTTTCTTGCAAGGAAATAGCGTTTGCAGATGTCTACGTATCGTAGCAATAGATTTGTAATGCTTCTTAAAACGCGATATCGCATCTCATTACTATGTTTCATGGTAAGGTATAATATGATTTGCGAAGAATCATGTATTCCTCGTCTACACTTCAAATGAATGTAAATGCGACACTTCCTTGCAAGTAAATAGCGCTTGCAGATGTCTACTTATCGAAGCAATAGAGTTCAAATGCTTCTTAAAACGAGATATTGCATCTCATATCTATGTTTCATGATAAGATATAATATTCATTGCGAGGTGTTATGCATTGCTCGTCTACGATACAAATGAATATTAATGCGACACTTCCTTGCAAGGAAATAGCGTTTGCAGATGTCTACGTATCGTAGCAATAGATTTGTAATGCTTCTTAAAACGCGATATCGCATCTCATTACTATGTTTCATGGTAAGGTATAATATGATTTGCGAAGAATCATGTATTCCTCGTCTACACTTCGAATGAATGTGAATGCGACACTTGCTCGCTAGGAAATGGCGTTTTCAGATGTCTGCGTATCGTAGCAATAGATTTCTAATGCTTCTTAAATAGCGATATCGCATCTCATTTCTATGTTTCATGGTAAGATATAATATGATTTGCGAAGTGTTATGTAGTCCTCGCCTACACTTCAAATGACTGTAAATGCGACACTTCCTTGCTAGGAAAGAGCGTTTGCAGATGTCTACCTATCGTAGCAATAGGGTTCTAATGCTTCTTAAAACGCGATATCGCATCTCATTTCTATGTTACATAGTAAGATATAATATCATTTGCGAAGAGTTATGTATTCCTCGTCTACACTTCAAATGAATGTAAATGCGACACTTCCTTGCTAGGAAATAGCGTCTGCAGATGTCTAGGTATCGTAGCAATAAAGTTCTAATGCTTCTTAAAACGCGATATCGCATCCCATTTCTATGTTTCATAGTAAGATATAATATGATTTGCGAAGTGATATGTATTCCTCGTCTACACTTCAAATGAATGTAAATGCGACACTTCCTTGCTAGGAAATAGCGTCTGCAGATGTCTAGGTATCGTAGCAATAGTGTTCTAATGCTTCTTAAAACGCGATATCGCATCTCATTTCTATGTTTCATGGTAAGGTACAATATGATTTGCGAAGTGTTATCTATCCCTCGTCTACACTTCAAATGAATGTAAATGCGACACTTCCTTGCAAGGAAATAGCGATTGCAGATGTCTACGTATCGTAGCAATAGAGTTCAAATGCTTCTTAAAACGAGATATTGCATCTCATATCTATGTTTCATGATAAGATATAATATTCATTGCGAAGTGTTATGCATTCCTCGTCTACGTTTCAAATGAATGTAAATGCGACACTTCCTTGCTAGGAAATAGCGTCTGCAGATGTCTAGGTATCGTAGCAATAGAGTTCTAATGCTACTTAAAACACGATATCGCATCTCATTTCCATGTATCATGGTAAGATATAATATTCATTGCGAAGTGTTATGCATTCCTCGTCTACGATTCAAATGAATGTAAATGCGACACTTCCTTGCAAGGAAATAGCGTTTGCAGATGTCTACGTATCGTAGCAATAGAGTTCTTATGATTCTTAAAACGCGATATCGCATCTCATTTCTATGTTTCATGGTAAGATATAATATGATTTGCGAAGTGTTATGTATTCCTCGTCTACACTTCAAATGAAAGTAAATGCGACACTTCCTTGCAAAGAAATAGCGATTGCAGATGTCTACGTATCGTAGCAATAGAGTTCTTATGATACTTAAAACGCGATATCGCACCTCATTTCTATGTTTCATGGTAAGATATAATATGATTCGCGAAGTGTTATGTATTCCTCGCCTACACTTCAAATGAATGCAAATGCGACACTTCTTTGCTAGGAAATAGCGTTTGCAAGTGTCTACCTATCGTAGCAATAGTGTTCTAATGCTTCCTAAAACGCGATATCGCATCTCATTTCTATGTTTCATGGTAAGATATAATATGATTTGCGAAGTGTCATGTATTCCTCGTCTACACTTCAAATGAATGTAAATGCGACACTTCCTTGCAAGGAAATAGCGTCTGCAGATGTCTAGGTATCGTAGCAATAGAGGTCTAATGCTTCTTAAAACGCGATATCGCATCTCATTTCTATGTTTCATGGTAAGATATAATATGATTTCCGAAGTGTCACGTATTCCTCGCCTACACTTCAAATGAATGTAAATGCGACACTTCCTTGCTAGGAAATAGCGTTTGCAGATGTCTACGTATCGAAGCAATAGAGTTCAAATGCTTCTTAAAACGAGATATTGCATCTCATATCTATGTTTCCTGATAAGATATAATATTCATTGCGAAGTGTTATGCATTCCTTGTCTACGATTCAAATGAATGTAAATGCGACACTTCCTTGCAAGGAAATAGGGTTTGCAGATGTCTACGTATCGTAGCAATAGAGTTCTTATGATGCTTAAAACGCGATATCGCATCTCATTTCCATGTTTCGTGGTAAGATATAATATGATTTGCGAAGTATCATGTATTCCTCGTCTACACTTCAAATGAATGTAAATGCGACACTTCCTTGCTATGAAATAGCGTCTGCAGATGTCTAGGTATCGTAGCAATAGAGTTCTAATGCTTCTTAAAACGCGATATCGTATCTCATTTCTATGTTTCATGGTAAGATATAATATGATTTGCGAAGTGTTATGTATTCCTCGTCTACACTTCAAATGAATGTAAATGCGACACTTCCTTGCAAGGAAATAGCGATTGCAGATGTCTACGTCTCGTAGCAATAGAGTTCATATGATTCTTAAAACGCGATATCGCATCTCATATCTATGTTTCCTGATAAGATATAATATTCATTGCGAAGTGTTATGCATTCCTCGTCTACGATTCAAATGAATGTAAATGCGACACTTCCTTGCAAGGAAATAGCGATTGCAGATGTCTACGTCTTGTAGCAATAGAGTTCATATGATTCTTAAAACGCGATATCGCATCTCATTTCTATGTTTCATGGTAAGATGTAACATGATTTGCGAAGCGTTATGTATTCCTTGTCTACACTTCAAATGAATGTGAATGCGATACTTCCTCGCTAGGAAATAGCATTTGCAGATGTCTACGTATCGTAGCAATAGCTTTCTAATGCTTCTTAAAACGCGATATCGATTCTCATTTCTATGTTTCATGGTGAGATATAATATGACTTGCGAAGTGTCACGTATTCCTCGCCTACACTTCAAATGAATGTAAATGCGACACTTCCTTGCTAGGAAATAGCGTTTGCAGATGTCTACGTATTGTAGCAATAGCTTTTTAATGCTTCTTAAAACGCGATGTCGAATCTCATTTCTATGTTTCATGGTAAGATATAATATGATTTGCGAAGTGTCATGTATTCCTCGTCTACACTTCAAATGAATGTAAATGCGACACTTCCTTGCAAGGAAATAGCGATTGCAGATGTCTACGTCTCGTAGCAATAGAGTTCATATGATTATTGAAACGCGATATCGCATCTCATTTCTATGTTTCATGGTAAGATATAATATGATTTGCGAAGTGTTATGTTTTCCTCGTCTACACTTAAAATGAATGTAAATGCGACACTTCCTTGCAAGGAAATAGCGTTTGCAAATGTCTACCTATCGTAGCAGTAGTGTTCTAATGCTTCTTAGAACGCGATGTCGCATCTCATTTCTATGTTTCATGGTAAGATATAATATGATTTGCGAAGTGTTATGTGTTCCTCGTCTACATTTCAAATGAATGTAAATGCGACACTTCCTTGCAAGGAAATAGCGTTTGCAGATGTCTACGTATCGAAGCAATAGAGTTCAAATGCTTCTTAAAACGAGATATTGCATCTCATATCTATGTTTCATGATAAGATATAATATTCATTGCGAAGTGTTATGCATTCCTCGCCTACGATTCAAATGAATGTAAATGCGACACTTCCTTGCTAGGAAATAGCGATTGCAGAAGTCTACGTATCGTAGCAATAGAGTTCTAATGCTTCTTAAAACGCGATATCGCATCTCATTTCTATGTTTCATGGTAAGATATAATATGATTTGCGAAGTGTGATGTATTCCTCGTCTACACTTCAAATGAATGTAAATGCGACACTTCCTTGCAAGGAATTAGCGATTGCAGATGTCTACGTCTCGTAGCAATAGAGTTCATATGTTCTTAAAACGCGATATCGCATCTCATTTCTATGTTTCATGGTAAGATGTAATATTATTTGCGAAGTGTTATGTATTCCTCGCCTATACTTCAAATGAATGTAAATGCGAGACTTCTTTGCTAGGAAATAGCGTTTGCAAATGTCTACCTATCGTAGCAATAGTATTCTAATGCTTCTTAAAACGCGAAATCGCATCTCATTTCTATGTTTCATGGTATGATATAATATGATTTGTGAAGTGTTATGTATTCCTCGTCTACACTTCAAATGAATGTAAATGCGACACCTCCTTGCAAGGAAATAGCGATTGCAGATGTCTACGTCTCGTAGCAATAGAGTTCATATGATTCTTAAAACGCGATATCGCATCTCATTTCTATGTTTCATGGTAAGATATAACATGATTTGCGAAGTGTTATGTATTCCTTGTCTACACTTCAAATGAATGTGAATGCAATACTTCCTCGCTAGGAAATAGCATTTGCAGATATCTACGTATCGGTGCAATAGAGTTCAAGTGCTTCTTAAAACGCGATATCGCATCTCATTTCTATGTTTCATGGTAGGTTATAATATGATTTGCGAAGTGTTATGCATTCCTCGCCTACGATTCAAATGAATGTAAATGCGACACTTCCTTGCTAGGAAATAGCGTCTGCAGATGTCTAGGTATCGTAGCAATAGAGTTCTAATGCTTCTTAAAACGCGATATCGCATCTCATTTCTATGTTTCATGGTAAGATATAATATGATTTGTGGAGTGTTATGTATTCCTCGTCTACACTTCAAATGAATGTAAATGCGACACTTCCTTGCAAGGAAATAGCGTTTGAAAATATCTACCTATCGTAGCAGTAGTGTTCTAATGCTTCTTAGAACGCGATATCGCATCTCATTTCTATGTTTCATGGTAAGATATAATATGATTTGCGAAGTATCATGTATTCCTCGTTTACACTTCAAATGAATGTAAATGCGACACTTTCCTTGCTAGGAAATAGCATCTGCAGATGTCTAGGTATCGTAGCAATAGAGTTCTAATGCTTCCTAAAACGCGATATCGCATCTCATTTCTATGTTTCATGGTAAGATATAATATGATTTGCGAAGTATCATGTATTCCTCGTCTACACTTCAAATGAATGTAAATGCGACACTTCCTTGCTAGGAAATAGCGTCTGCAGGATGTCTAGGTATCGTAGCAATAGAGTTCTAATGCTTCTTAAAACGCGATATCGCATCTCATTTCTATGTTTTCATGGTAAGATGTAATGTTATTTGCGAAGTGTTATGTATTCCTCGCCTATAATTCAAATGAATGTAAATGCGAGACTTCTTTGCTAGGAAATAGCGTCTGCAGATGTCTACGTCTCGTAGCAATAGAGCTCATATGATTCTTAAAACGCGATATCGCATCTCATTTCTATGTTTCATGGTAAGATATAACATGATTTGCGAAGTGTTATGTATTCCTTGTCTACGATTCAAATGAATGTAAATGCGACACTTCCTTGCAAGGAAATAGCGTTTGGAGATGTCTACGTATCGTAGCAATAGTGTTCAAATGCTTCTTAAAACGCGATATCGCATTTCATTTCTATGTTTCATGGTAAGATATAATATGATTTGCGAAGTGTTATGTATTCCTCGTCTACACATCAACTAAATGTAAATGCGCACTTCCTTGCAAGGAAATAGCGTTTGCAGATGTCTACGTATCGTAGCAATAGGGTTCTTATGATTCTTAAAACGCGATATCGCATCTCATTTCTATGTTTCATGGTAAGATATAATATTCATTGCGAAGTGTTATGTATTCCTCGCCTATACTTCAAATGAATGTAAATGCGAGACTTCTTTCCTAGGAAATAGCGTTTGCAAATGTCTACCTATCGTAGCAATAGTGTTCTAATGCTTCTTAAAACGCGATATCGCATCTCATTTCTATGTTTCATGGTAAGATGTAATATGATTTGCGAAGTGTTATGTATTCCTCGTCTACACTTCAAATGAATGTAAATGCGACACTTCCTTGCAAGGAAATAGCGATTGCAGATGTCTACGTATCGTAGCAATAGAGTTCATATGATTCCTAAAACGCGATATCGCATCTCATTTCTATATTTCATGGTAAGATATAATATGATTTGCGAAGTGTTATGTATTCCTCGTCTACACTTCAAATGAATGTAAATGCGACACTTCCTTGCAAGGAAATAGCGTCTGCAGATGTCTAGGTATCGTAGCAATAGAGTTCTTATAATTCTTAAAACGCGATATCGCAACTCATTTCCATGTTTCATGGTAAGATATAATATGATTTGCGATGTGTTATGTATTCCTCGTCTACACTGCAAACGAATGTAAATGCGACACTTCCTTGCAAGGAAATAGCGTTTGCAAATTTCTACCTATCGTAGCAATAGTGTTCTAATGCTTCTTAAAACGCGATATCGCATCTCATTTCTATGTTTCATGGTAAGATATAATATGATGTGCGAAGTGTTATGTATCCTCGTCTACACTTCAAATGAATGTAAATGCGACACTACCTTGCTAGGAAATAGCGTCTGCTGATGTATAGGTATCGTAGCAATAGAGTTCTAATGGCTCTTAAAACGCGATATCGCATCTCATTTCTATGTTTCATGGTAAGATATAATATGATTTGCGAAGTGTTATGTAGTCCTCGTCTACACTTCAAATGAATGTAAATGCGACACTTCGTTGCTAGGAAATAGCGTTTGCAGATGTCTACGTATCGAAGCAATAGAGTTCAAATGCTTCTTAAAACGAGATATTGCATCTCTTATCTATGTCTCATGATAAGATATTATATTCTTTGCGAAGTGTTATGCATTCCTCGTCTACGATTCAAGTGAATGTAAATGCGACACTACCTTGCAAGGAAATAGCGTTTCCAGATGTCTACGTTTCGAAGCAATAGAGTTCAAATGCTTCTTAAAACAAGATATCGCATCTCATTTCTATGTTTCATGATAAGATGTAATATTCATTGCGAAGTGTTATATATTCCTCGTCTACACTTCAAATGAATGTAAATGCGACACTTCCTTGCAAGGAAATAGCGATTGCAGATGTCTACGTATCGTAGCAATAGAGTTCATATGATTCCTAAAACGCGATATCGCATCTCATTTCTATATTTCATGGTAAGATATAATATGGTTTGCGAAGTGTTATGTATTCCTCGTCTACACTTCAACTGAATGTAAATGCGACACTTCCTTGCAAGGAAATAGCGATTGCAGATGTCTACGTATCGTAGCAATAGAGTCCATATGATTCCTAAAACGCGATATCGCATCTCATTTCTATGTTTCATGGTAAGATATAACATGATTTGCGAAGTGTTATGTATTCCTCGTCTACATTTCAAATGAATGTGAATGCGATACTTCCTCGCTAGGAAATAGCGTTTGCAGATGTCTACGTATCGTAGCAATAGCTTTCTAATGCTTCTTAAAACGCGATATCGAACTCATTTCTATGTTTCATGGTAAGATATAATATGATTTGCGAAGTGTTATGTATTCCTCGTCTACACTTCAAATGAATGTAAATGCGACACTTCCTCGCTAGGAAATAGCGTTTGCAGATGTCTACGTATCGAAGCAATAGAGTACAAATGCTTCTTAAAACGCGATATCGCATCTCATTTCTATGTTTCATGGTAAGATATAATATGATTTGCGAAGTGTTATGTATTCCTCGTCTACACTTCAAATGAATGTAAATGCGACACTTCCTTGCAAGGAAATAGCGTTTGCAGATGTCTACGTATCGTAGCAATAGAGTTCTAATGCTTCTTAAAACGCGATATCGCATCTCATTTCTATGTTTCATGGTCAGATATAATATGATTTGCGAAGTGTTATGTATTCCTCGTCTACACTTCAAATGAATGTAAATGCGACACTTCCTTGCAAGGAAATAGCGTTTGCAAATGTCTACATATCGTAGCAATGGTGTTCTAATGCTTCTTAAAACGCGATATCGCATCTCATTACTATGTTTCATGGTAAGGTATAATATGATTTGCGAAGAATCATGTATTCCTCGTCTACACTTCGAATGAATGTGAATGCGACACTTGCTCGCTAGGAAATGGCGTTTGCAGATGTCTGCGTATCGTAGCAATAGATTTCTAATGCTTCTTAAATAGCGATATCGCATCTCATTTCTATGTTTCATGGTAAGATATAATATGATTTGCGAAGTGTTATGTAGTCCTCGCCTACACTTCAAATGACTGTAAATGCGACACTTCCTTGCTAGGAAAGAGCGTTTGCAGATGTCTACCTATCGTAGCAATAGGGTTCTAATGCTTCTTAAAACGCGATATCGCATCTCATTTCTATGTTACATAGTAAGATATAATATCATTTGCGAAGAGTTATGTATTCCTCGTCTACACTTCAAATGAATGTAAATGCGACACTTCCTTGCTAGGAAATAGCGTCTGCAGATGTCTAGGTATCGTAGCAATAGAGTTCTAATGCTTCTTAAAACGCGATATCGCATCCCATTTCTATGTTTCATAGTAAGATGTAATATGATTTGCGAAGTGTCATGTATTCCACGTCTACACTTCAAATGAATGTAAATGCGACACTACCTTGCAAGGAAATAGCGTTTGCAGATGTCTACGTATCGAAGCAATAGAGTTCAAATGCTCCTTAAAACAAGATATCACATCTCATTTCTATGTTTCATGATAAGACGTAATATTCATTGCGAAGTATTATGTATTCCTCGTCTACACTTCAAATGAATGTAAATGCGACACTTCCTTGCTAGGAAATAGCGTCTGCAGATGTCTAGGAATCGTAGCAATAGTGTTCTAATGCTTCTTAAAACGCGATATCGCATCTCATTTCTACGTTTCATGGTAAGGTACAATATGATTTGTGAAGTGTTATCTATTCCTCGTCTACACTTCAAATGAATGTAAATGCGACACTTCCTTGCAAGGAAATAGCGATTGCAGATGTCTACGTATCGTAGCAATAGAGTTCAAATGCTTCTTAAAACGAGATATTGCATCTCATATCTATGTTTCATGATAAGATATAATATTCATTGCGAAGTGTTATGCATTCCTCGTCTACGTTTCAAATGAATGTAAATGCGACACTTCCTTGCTAGGAAATAGCGTCTGCAGATGTCTAGGTATCGTAGCAATAGAGTTCTAATGCTTCTTAAAACGCGATATCGCATCCCATTTCTATGTTTCATAGTAAGATGTAATATGATTTGCGAAGTGTCATGTATTCCACGTCTACACTTCAAATGAATGTAAATGCGACACTACCTTGCAAGGAAATAGCGTTTGCAGATGTCTACGTATCGAAGCAATAGAGTTCAAATGCTCCTTAAAACAAGATATCACATCTCATTTCTATGTTTCATGATAAGACGTAATATTCATTGCGAAGTATTATGTATTCCTCGTCTACACTTCAAATGAATGTAAATGCGACACTTCCTTGCTAGGAAATAGCGTTTCCAGATGTCTACGCATCGAAGCAATAGAGTTCAAATGCTTCTTAAAACGCGATACCGCATCTCATTTCTATGTTTCATGGTAAGATATAATATGATTTGCGAAGTGTTATGTATTCCTCGTCTACATTTCAAATGAAAGTAAATGCGACACTTCCTTGCAAGGAAATAGCGATTGCAGATGTCTACGTATCGTAGCAATAGAGTTCATATGATTCTTAAAACGCGATATCACATCTCATTTCTATGTTTCATGGTAAGACATAACATGATTTGCGAAGTGTTATGTATTCCTCGTCTACACTTCAAATGAATGTGAATGCGATACTTCCTCGCTAGGAAATAGCGTTTGCAGATGTCTACGTATCGTAGCAATCGCTTTCTGATGCTTCTTAAAACGCGATATCGAATCTCATTTCTATGTTTCATAGTAAGATATAATATGATTTGCGAAGTGATATGTATTCCTCGTCTACACTTCAAATGAATGTAAATGCGACACTTCCTTGCTAGGAAATAGCGTCTGCAGATGTCTAGGTATCGTAGCAATAGTGTTCTAATGCTTCTTAAAACGCGATATCGCATCTCATTTCTATGTTTCATGGTAAGGTACAATATGATTTGCGAAGTGTTATCTATTCCTCGTCTACACTTCAAATGAATGTAAATGCGACACTTCCTTGCAAGGAAATAGCGATTGCAGATGTCTACGTATCGTAGCAATAGAGTTCAAATGCTTCTTAAAACGAGATATTGCATCTTATATCTATGTTTCATGATAAGATATAATATTCATTGCGAAGTGTTATGCATTCCTCGTCTACGTTTCAAATGAATGTAAATGCGACACTTCCTTGCTAGGAAATAGCGTCTGCAGATGTCTAGGTATCGTAGCAATAGAGTTCTAATGCTACTTAAAACACGATATCGCATCTCATTTCCATGTATCATGGTAAGATATAATATTCATTGCGAAGTGTTATGCATTCCTCGTCTACGATTCAAATGAATGTAAATGCGACACTTCCTTGCAAGGAAATAGCGTTTGCAGATGTCTACGTATCGTAGCAATAGATTTGTAATGCTTCTTAAAACGCGATATCGCATCTCATTACTATGTTTCATGGTAAGGTATAATATGATTTGCGAAGTGTTATGTAGTCCTCGCCTACACTTCAAATGACTGTAAATGCGACACTTCCTTGCTAGGAAAGAGCGTTTGCAGATGTCTACCTATCGTAGCAATAGGGTTCTAATGCTTCTTAAAACGCGATATCGCATCTCATTTCTATGTTACATAGTAAGATATAATATCATTTGCGAAGAGTTATGTATTCCTCGTCTACACTTCAAATGAATGTAAATGCGACACTTCCTTGCTAGGAAATAGCGTCTGCAGATGTCTAGGTATCGTAGCAATAGAGTTCTAATGCTTCTTAAAACGCGATATCGCATCCCATTTCTATGTTTCATAGTAAGATGTAATATGATTTGCGAAGTGTCATGTATTCCACGTCTACACTTCAAATGAATGTAAATGCGACACTACCTTGCAAGGAAATAGCGTTTGCGGATGTCTACGTATCGAAGCAATAGAGTTCAAATGCTCCTTAAAACAAGATATCACATCTCATTTCTATGTTTCATGATAAGACGTAATATTCATTGCGAAGTATTATGTATTCCTCGTCTACACTTCAAATGAATGTAAATGCGACACTTCCTTGCTAGGAAATAGCGTCTGCAGATGTCTAGGAATCGTAGCAATAGTGTTCTAATGCTTCTTAAAACGCGATATCGCATCTCATTTCTACGTTTCATGGTAAGGTACAATATGATTTGTGAAGTGTTATCTATTCCTCGTCTACACTTCAAATGAATGTAAATGCGACACTTCCTTGCAAGGAAATAGCGATTGCAGATGTCTACGTATCGTAGCAATAGAGTTCAAATGCTTCTTAAAACGAGATATTGCATCTCATATCTATGTTTCATGATAAGATATAATATTCATTGCGAAGTGTTATGCATTCCTCGTCTACGATTCAAATGAATGTAAATGCGACACTTCCTTGCTAGGAAATAGCGTCTGCAGATGTCTAGGTATCGTAGCAATAGAGTTCTAATGCTTCTTAAAACGCGATATCGCATCCCATTTCTATGTTTCATAGTAAGATGTAATATGATTTGCGAAGTGTCATGTATTCCACGTCTACACTTCAAATGAATGTAAATGCGACACTACCTTGCAAGGAAATAGCGTTTGCAGATGTCTACGTATCGAAGCAATAGAGTTCAAATGCTCCTTAAAACAAGATATCACATCTCATTTCTATGTTTCATGATAAGACGTAATATTCATTGCGAAGTATTATGTATTCCTCGTCTACACTTCAAATGAATGTAAATGCGACACTTCCTTGCTAGGAAATAGCGTTTCCAGATGTCTACGCATCGAAGCAATAGAGTTCAAATGCTTCTTAAAACGCGATATCACATCTCATTTCTATGTTTCATGGTAAGACATAACATGATTTGCGAAGTGTTATGTATTCCTCGTCTACACTTCAAATGAATGTGAATGCGATACTTCCTCGCTAGGAAATAGCGTTTGCAGATGTCTACGTATCGTAGCAATCGCTTTCTGATGCTTCTTAAAACGCGATATCGAATCTCATTTCTATGTTTCATAGTAAGATATAATATGATTTGCGAAGTGATATGTATTCCTCGTCTACACTTCAAATGAATGTAAATGCGACACTTCCTTGCTAGGAAATAGCGTCTGCAGATGTCTAGGTATCGTAGCAATAGTGTTCTAATGCTTCTTAAAACGCGATATCGCATCTCATTTCTATGTTTCATGGTAAGGTACAATATGATTTGCGAAGTGTTATCTATTCCTCGTCTACACTTCAAATGAATGTAAATGCGACACTTCCTTGCAAGGAAATAGCGATTGCAGATGTCTACGTATCGTAGCAATAGAGTTCAAATGCTTCTTAAAACGAGATATTGCATCTCATATCTATGTTTCATGATAAGATATAATATTCATTGCGAAGTGTTATGCATTCCTCGTCTACGTTTCAAATGAATGTAAATGCGACACTTCCTTGCTAGGAAATAGCGTCTGCAGATGTCTAGGTATCGTAGCAATAGAGTTCTAATGCTACTTAAAACACGATATCGCATCACATTTCCATGTATCATGGTAAGATATAATATTCATTGCGAAGTGTTATGCATTCCTCGTCTACGATTCAAATGAATGTAAATGCGACACTTCCTTGCAAGGAAATAGCGTTTGCAGATGTCTACGTATCGTAGCAATAGAGTTCTTATGATTCTTAAAACGCGATATCGCATCTCATTTCTATGTTTCATGGTAAGATATAATATGATTTGCGAAGTGTTATGTATTCCTCGTCTACACTTCAAATGAAAGTAAATGCGACACTTCCTTGCAAAGTAATAGCGATTGCAGATGTCTACGTATCGTAGCAATAGAGTTCATATGATACTTAAAACGCGATATCGCATCTCATTTCTATGTTTCATGGTAAGATATAATATGATTCGCGAAGTGTTATGTATTCCTCGCCTACACTTCAAATGAATGCAAATGCGACACTTCTTTGCTAGGAAATAGCGTTTGCAAGTGTCTACCTATCGTAGCAATAGTGTTCTAATGCTTCCTAAAACGCGATATCGCATCTCATTTCTATGTTTCATGGTAAGATATAATATGATTTGCGAAGTGTCATGTATTCCTCGTCTACACTTCAAATGAATGTAAATGCGACACTTCCTTGCAAGGAAATAGCGTCTGCAGATGTCTAGGTATCGTAGCAATAGAGTTCTAATGCTTCTTAAAGCGCGATATCGCATCTCATTTCTATGTTTCATGGTAAGATATAATATGATTTCCGAAGTGTCACGTATTCCTCGCCTACACTTCAAATGAATGTAAATGCGACACTTCCTTGCTAGGAAATAGCGTTTGCAGATGTCTACGTATCGAAGCAATAGAGTTCAAATGCTTCTTAAAACGAGATATTGCATCTCATATCTATGTTTCCTGATAAGATATAATATTCATTGCGAAGTGTTATGCATTCCTTGTCTACGATTCAAATGAATGTAAATGCGACACTTCCTTGCAAGGAAATAGGGTTTGCAGATGTCTACGTATCGTAGCAATAGAGTACTTATGATGCTTAAAACGCGATATCGCATCTCATTTCCATGTTTCGTGGTAAGATATAATATGATTTGCGAATTATCATGTATTCCTCGTCTACACTTCAAATGAATGTAAATGCGACACTTCCTTGCTATGAAATAGCGTCTGCAGATGTCTAGGTATCGTAGCAATAGAGTTCTAATGCTTCTTAAAACGCGATATCGTATCTCATTTCTATGTTTCATGGTAAGATATAATATGATTTGCGAAGTGTTATGTATTCCTCGTCTACACTTCAAATGAATGTAAATGCGACACTTCCTTGCAAGGAAATAGCGATTGCAGATGTCTACGTCTCGTAGCAATAGAGTTCATATGATTCTTAAAACGCGATATCGCATCTCATTTCTATGTTTCATGGTAAGATGTAATATGATTTGCGAAGTGTTATGTATTCCTCGTCTACACTTCAAATGAATGTAACTGCGACACTTCCTTGCTAGGAAATAGCGTCTGCAGATGTCTACGTCGCGAAGCAATAGAGTTCAAATGCTTCTTAAAACGAGATTTTGCATCTCATATCTATGTTTCATGATAAGATATAATATTCATTGCGAAGTGTTATGCAATCCTCGTCTACGATTCAAATGAATGTAAATGCAACACTTCCTTCCAAGGAAATAGCGTTTGCAGATGTCTACGTATAGTAGCAATAGAGTTCTAATGCTTCTTAAAACGCGATATCGCATCTCATTTCTATGTTTCATGGTAAGATAAAATATGATTTGCAAAGTGTTATGTATTCCTCGTCTACACTTCAAATGAATGTAAATGCGACACTTCCTTGCAAGGAAATAGCGATTGCAGATGTCTACGTCTCGTAGCAATAGAGTTCATATGATTCTTAAAACGCGATATCGCATCTCATTTCTATGTTTCATGGTAAGATATAACATGATTTGCGAAGTGTTATATATTCCTTGTCTACACTTCAAACGAATGTGAATGCGATACTTCCTCGCTAGGAAATAGCATTTGCAGATGTCTACGTATCGTAGCAATAGCTTTCTAATGCTTCTTAAAACGCGATATCGATTCTCATTTCTATGCTTCATGGTAAGATATAATATGATTTGCGAAGTGTCACGTATTCCTCGCCTACACTTCAAATGAATGTAAATGCGACACTTCCTTGCAAGGAAATAGCGTTTGCAGATGTCTACGTATCGAAGCAATAGAGCTCAAATGCTTCTTAAAACGAGATATTGCATCTCATATCTATGTTTCATGATAAGATATAATATTCATTGCGAAGTGTTATGCATTCCTCGCCTACGATTCAAATGAATGTAAATGCGACACTTCCTTGCTAGGAAATAGCGATTGCAGAAGTCTACGTATCGTAGCAATAGAGTTCTAATGCTTCTTAAAACGCGATATCGCATCTCATTTCTATGTTTCATGGTAAGATATAATATGATTTGCGAAGTGTGATGTATTCCTCGTCTACACTTCAAATGAATGTAAATGCGTCACTTCCTTGCAAGGAATTAGCGATTGCAGATGTCTACGTCTCGTAGCAATAGAGTTCATATGTTCTTAAAACGCGATATCGCATCTCATTTCTATGTTTCATGGTAAGATGTAATATTATTTGCGAAGTGTTATGTATTCCTCGCCTATACTTCAAATGAATGTAAATGCGAGACTTCTTTGCTAGGAAATAGCGTTTGCAAATGTCTACCTATCGTAGCAATAGTGTTCTAATGCTTCTTAAAACGCGAAATCGCATCTCATTTCTATGTTTCATGGTATGATATAATATGATTTGTGAAGTGTTATGTATTCCTCGTCTACACTTCAAATGAATGTAAATGCGACACCTCCTTGCAAGGAAATAGCGATTGCAGATGTCTACGTCTCGTAGCAATAGAGTTCATATGATTCTTAAAACGCGATATCGCATCTCATTTCTATGTTTCATGGTAAGATATAACATGATTTGCGAAGTGTTATGTATTCCTTGTCTACACTTCAAATGAATGTGAATGCAATACTTCCTCGCTAGGAAATAGCATTTGCAGATGTCTACGTATCGTAGCAATAGCTTTCTAATGCTTCTTAAAACGCGATATCGATTCTCATTTCTATGCTTCATGGTAAGATATAATATGATTTGCGAAGTGTCACGTATTCCTCGCCTACACTTCAAATGAATGTAAATGCGACACTTCCTTGCTAGGAAATAGCGTTTGCAGATGTCTACGTATCGAAGCAATAGAGGTCAAATGCTTCTTAAAAGGAGATATTGCATCTCATATCTATGTTTCCTGATAAGATATAATATTCATTGCGAAATGTTATGCATTACTCGTCTACGATTCAAATGAATGTAAATGCGACACTTCCTTGCAAGGAAATAGCGTTTGCAGATGTCTACGTATCGTAGCAATAGAGTTCTTATGATTCTTAAAACGCGATATCGCATCTCATTTCGATGTTTCATGGTAAGATATAATATGATTTGCGAATTATCATGTATTCCTCGTCTACACTTCAAATGAATGTAAGTGCGACACTTCCTTGCTAGGAAATAGCGCCTGCAGATGTCTAGGTATCGTAGCAATAGAGTTCTAATGCTTCTTAAAACGCGATATCGCATCTCATTTCTATGTTTCATGGTAAAATATAATATGATTTGCGAAGTGTCACGTATTCCTCGCCTACACTTCAAATGAATGTAAATGCGACACTTCCTTGCTAGGAAATAGCGTTTGCAGATGTCTACGTATCGAAGCAATAGAGTTCAAATGCTTCTTAAAACGAGATATTGCATCTCATATCTATGTTTCCTGATAAGATATAATATTCATTGCGAAGTGTTATGCATTCCTCGTCTACGATTCAAATGAATGTAAATGCGACACTTCCTTGTAAGGAAATAGCGATTGCAGATGTCTACGTCTCGTAGCAATAGAGTTCATATGATTCTTAAAACGCGATATCGCATCTCATTTCTATGTTTCATGGTAAGATGTAATATGATTTGCGAAGCGTTATGTATTCCTCGTCTACACTTCAAATGAATGTAACTGCGACACTTCCTTGCTAGGAAATAGCGTCTGCAGATGTCTACGTCGCGAAGCAATAGAGTTCAAATGCTTCTTAAAACGAGATTTTGCATCTCATATCTATGTTTCATGATAAGATATAATATTCATTGCGAAGTGTTATGCATTCCTCGTCTACGATTCAAGTGAATGTAAATGCAACACTTCCTTCCAAGGAAATAGCGTTTGCAGATGTCTACGTATCGTAGCAATAGAGTTCTAATGCTTCTTAAATCGCGATATCGCATCTCATTTCTATGTTTCATGGTAAGATATAATATGATTTGCAAAGTGTTATGTATTCCTCGTCTACACTTCAAACGAATGTAAATGCGACACTTCCTTGCAAGGAAATAGCGATTGCAGATGTCTACGTCTCGTAGCAATAGAGTTCTAATGCTTCTTAAAACGCGATATCGCATCTCATTTCTATGTTTCATGGTAAAATATAATATGATTTGCGAAGTGTCACGTATTCCTCGCCTACACTTCAAATGAATGTAAATGCGACACTTCCTTGCTAGGAAATAGCGTTTGCAGATGTCTACGTATCGAAGCAATAGAGTTCAAATGCTTCTTAAAACGAGATATTGCATCTCATATCTATGTTTCCTGATAAGATATAATATTCATTGCGAAGTGTTATGCATTCCTCGTCTACGATTCAAATGAATGTAAATGCGACACTTCCTTGCTAGGAAATAGCGTCTGCAGATGTCTAGGTATCGTAGCAATAGTGTTCTAATGCTTCATAAAACGCGATATCGCATCTCATTTCTATGTTTCATGGTAAGATATAATATGATTTGCGAAGTGTTATGTATTCCTCGTCTACACTTCAAATGAATGTAAATGCGACACTTCCTTGCAAGGAAATAGCGATTGCAGATGTCTACGTCTCGTAGCAATAGAGTTCATATGATTCTTAAAACGCGATATCGCATCTCAATTCTATGTTTCATGGTAAGAAATAACATGATTTGCGAAGTGTTATGTATTCCTTGTCTACACTTCAAATGAATGTGAATGCGATACTTCCTCGCTAGGAAATAGCGTTTGTAGATTGTTTACGTATCGTAGCAATAGCTTTCTAATGCTTCTTAAAACGCGATATCGAATCTCAATTCTATGATTCATGGTGAGATACAATATGATTTGCGAAGTGTCATGTATTCCTCGCCTACACTTCAAATGAATGTAAATGCGACACTTCCTTGCTAGGAAATAGCGTTTGCAGATGTCTACGTATCGAAGCAATAGAGTTCAAATGCTTCTTAAAACGAGATATTGCATCTCATATCTATGTTTCCTGATAAGATATAATATTCATTGCGACGTGTTATGCATTCCTCGTCTACGATTAAAATGAATGTAAATGCGACATTTCCTTGCAAGGAAATAGCGTTTGCAGAAGTCTACCTATCGTAGCAATAGTGTTCTAATGCTTCTTAAAACGCGATATCGCATCTCATTTCTATGTTTCATGGTAAGATATAATATGATTTGCGAAGTATCATGTATTCCTCGTTTACACTTCAAATGAATGTAAATGCGACACTTCCTTGCTAGGAAATAGCATCTGCAGATGTCTAGGTATCGTAGCAATAGAGTTCTAATGCTTCTTAAAACGCGATATCGCATCTCATTTCTATGTTTCATGGTAAGATATAATATGATTTGCGAAGTATCATGTATTCCTCGTCTACACTTCAAATGAATGTAAATGCGACACTTCCTTGCCAGGAAATAGCGTCTGCAGATGTCTAGGTATCGTAGCAAGAGAGTTCTAATGCTTCTTAGAACGCGATATCGCATCTCATATCTATGTTTCATGGTAAGATGTAATATTATTTGCGAAGTGTTATGTATTCCTCGCCTATACTTCAAATGAATGTAAATGCGAGACTTCTTTGCTAGGAAATAGCGTCTGCAGATGTCTACGTCTCGTAGCAGTAGAGCTCATATGATTCTTAAAACGCGATATCGCATCTCATTTCTATGTTTCATGGTAAGATATAACATGATTTGCGAAGTGTTATGTATTCCTTGTCTACGATTCAAATGAATGTAAATGCGACACTTCCTTGCAAGGAAATAGCGTTTGCAGATGTCTACGTATCGTAGCAATAGATTTCAAATGCTTCTTAAAACGCGATATCGCATCTCATTTCTATGTTTCATGGTAAGATGTAATATTAATTGCGAAGTGTTATGTATTCCTCGCCTATACTTCAAATGAATGTAAATGCGAGACTTCTTTCCTAGGAAATAGCGTTTGCAAATGTCTACCTATCGTGGCAATAGTGTTCCAATGCTTCTTAAAACGCGATATCGCATCTCATTTCTATGTTTCATGGTGAGATATAATATGATTTGCGAAGTGTCATGTATTCCTCGCCTACACTTCAAATGAATGTAAATGCGACACTTCCTTGCTAGGAAATAGCGTTTGCAGATGTCTACGTATCGAAGCAATAGAGTTCAAATGCTTCTTAAAACAAGATATTGCATCTCATATCTATGTTTCCTGATAAGATATAATATTCATTGCGAAGTGTTATGCATTCCTCGTCTACGATTCAAATGAATGTAAATGCGACATTTCCTTCCAAGGAAATAGCGCTTGCAGATGTCAACGTATCGTAGCAATAGAGTTCTAATGCTTCTTAAAACGCGATATCGCATCTCATTTCTATGTTTCATGGTAAGATATAGTATGATTTGCGAAGTGTGATGTATTCCTCGTCTACACTTCAAATGTATGTAAATGCGACATTTCCTTCCAAGGAAATAGCGCTTGCAGATGTCAACGTATCGTAGCAATAGAGTTCTAATGCTTCTTAAAACGCGATATCGCATCTCATTTCTATGTTTCATGGTAAGATATAGTATGATCTGCGAAGTGTTATGTATTCCTCGTCTACACATCAACTAAATGTAAATGCGCACTTCCTTGCAAGGAAATAGCGTTTGCAGATGTCTACGTATCGTAGCAATAGAGTTCTTATGATTCTTAAAACGCGATATCGCATCTCATTTCTATGTTTCATGGTAAGATATAATATTCATTGCGAAGTGTTATGTATTCCTCGCCTATACTTCAAATGAATGTAAATGCGAGACTTCTTTCCTAGGAAATAGCGTTTGCAAATGTCTACCTATCGTAGCAATAGTGTTCTAATGCTTCTTAAAACGCGATATCGCATCTCATTTCTATGTTTCATGGTAAGATGTAATATGATTTGCGAAGTGTTATGTATTCCTCGTCTACACTTCAAATGAATGTAAATGCGACACTTCCGTGCAAGGAAATAGCGTTTGCAGATGTCTACGAATCGTAGCAATAGAGTTCTAATGCTTCTTAAAACGCGATATCGCATCTCATTTCTATGTTTCATGGTAAGATATAATATGATTTGCGAAGTGTTATGTATTCCTCGTCTACACATCAACTAAATGTAAATGCGCACTTCCTTGCAAGGAAATAGCGTTTGCAGATGTCTACGTATCGTAGCAATAGAGTTCTAATGCTTCTTAAAACGCGACATCGCATCTCATTTCTATGTTTCATGATAAGATATAACATGATTTGCGAAGTATTGTGTATTCCTCGTCTACACTTCAAATGAATGTGAATGCGATACTTCCTCGCTAGGAAATAGCGTTTGCAGATGTCTACGTATCGTAGCAATAGCTTTCTAATGCTACTTAAAACGCGATATCGAATCTCATTTCTATGTTTCATGGTAAGATATAATATGATTTGCGAAGTGTCATGTATTCCTCGTCTACACTACAAATGAATGTAAATGCGACACTTCCTTGCAAGGAAGTAGCGTTTGCAGATGTCTACGTATTGAAGCAATAGTGTTCAAATGCTTCTTAAAACGCGATATCGCATCTCATTTCTATGTTTCATGGTAAGATCTAATATGATTTGCGAATTGTTATGTATTCCTCGTCTACACTTCAAATGAATGTAAATGCGACACTTCCTTGCAAGGAAATAGCGATTGCAGATGTCTACGTCTCGTAGCAATAGAGTTCATATGATTCTTAAAACGCGATATCGCATCTCAATTCTATGTTTCATGGTAAGATATAACATGATTTGCGAAGTGTTATGTATTCCTTGTCTACACTTCAAATGAATGTGAATGCGATACTTCCTCGCTAGGAAATAGCGTTTGTAGATGTCTACGTATTGTAGCAATAGCTTTCTAATGCTTCTTAATACGCGATATCGAATCTCATTTCTATGATTCATGGTGAGATACAATATGATTTGCGAAGTGTCATGTATTCCTCGCCTACACTTCAAATGAATGTAAATGCGACACTTCCTTGCTAGGAAATAGCGTTTGCAGATGTCTACGTATCGAAGCAATAGAGTTCAAATGCTTCTTAAACCGAGATATTGCATCTCATATCTATGTTTCCTGATAAGATATAATATTCATTGCGACGTGTTATGCATTCCTCGTCTACGATTCAAATGAATGTAAATGCGACATTTCCTTGCAAGGAAATAGCGTTTGCAGAAGTCTACCTATCCTAGCAATAGTGTTCTAATGCTTCTTAAAACGCGATATCGCATCTCATTTCTATGTTTCATGGTAAGATATAATATGATTTGCGAAGTATCATGTATTCCTCGTTTACACTTCAAATGAATGTAAATGCGACACTTCCTTGCTAGGAAATAGCATCTGCAGATGTCTAGGTATCGTAGCAATAGAGTTCTAATGCTTCTTAAAACGCGATATCGCATCTCATTTCTATGTTTCATGGTAAGATATAATATGATTTGCGAAGTATCATGTATTCCTCGTCTACACTTCAAATGAATGTAAATGCGACACTTCCTTGCCAGGAAATAGCGTCTGCAGATGTCTAGGTATCGTAGCAAGAGAGTTCTAATGCTTCTTAAAGCGCGATATCGCATCTCATATCTATGTTTCATGGTAAGATGTAATATTATTTGCGATGTGTTATGTATTCCTCGCCTACACTTCAAATGAATGTAAATGCGACACTTCCTTGCTAGGAAATAGCGTTTGCAGATGTCTACGTATCGAAGCAATAGAGTTCAAATGCTTCTTAAAACAAGATATTGCATCTCATATCTATGTTTCCTGATAAGATATAATATTCATTGCGAAGTGTTATGCATTCCTCGTCTACGATTCAAATGAATGTAAATGCGACATTTCCTTCCAAGGAAATAGCGCTTGCAGATGTCAACGTATCGTAGCAATAGAGTTCTAATGCTTCTTAAAACGCGATATCGCATCTCATTTCTATGTTTCATGGTAAGATATAGTATGATTTGCGAAGTGTGATGTATTCCTCGTCTACACTTCAAATGAATGTAAATGCGACACATCCTTGCTAGTAAATAGCGTTTGCAGAAGTCTACGTATCGTAGCAATAGAGTTCTTATGATTCTTAAAACACGATATCGCATCTCATTTCTATGTTCCATGGTAAGATATAATATGATTTGCGAAGTATTGTGTATTCCTTGTCTACACTTCAAATGAATGTGAATGCGACACTACCTTGCAAGGAAATAGCGTTTGCAGATGTCTACGTATCGTAGCAATAGAGTTCTAATGCTTCCTAAAACGCGATATCGCATATCATTTCTATGTTTCAGAGTAAGATATAATATGATTTGCGAAGTGTTATGTATTCCTCGTCTACACTTCAAATGAATGTAAATGCGACACTTCTTTGCTAGGAAATAGCGTTTGCAAATGTCTACCTATCGTGGCAATAGTGTTCTCATGCTTCTTAAAACGCGATATCGCATCTCATTTCTATGTTTCATGGTAAGATATAAAATGATTTGCGAAGTGTGACGTATTCCTCGTCTACACTACAAATGAATGTAAATGCGACACTTCCTTGCTAGGATATAGCGGCTGCAGATGTCTAGGTATCGTAGCAATAGAGTTCTAATGCTTTTCAAAACGCGATATCGCATCTCATTTCTATGTTTCATGGTAAGATATAATATGATTTGCGAAGTGTCATGTATTCCTCGCCTACACTTCAAATGAATGTAAATGCGACACATCCTTGCTAGGAAATAGCGTTTGCAGATGTCTACGTATCGAAGCAATAGAGTTCAAATGCTACTTAAAACGAGATATTGCATCTCATATCTATGTTTCCTGATAAGATATAATATTCATTGCGAAGTGTTATGCATTCCTCGTCTACGATTCAAATGAATGTAAATGCGACATTTTCTTGCAAGGAAATAGCGTTTGCAAATGTCAACGTATCGTAGCAATAGAGTTCTAATGCTTCTTAAAACGCGATATCGCATCTCATTTCTATGTTTCATGGTAAGATATAGTATGATTTGCGAAGTGTGATGTATTCCTCGTCTACACTTCAAATGAATGTAAATGCGACACATCCTTGCTAGGAAATAGCGTTTGCAGAAGTCTACGTATCGTAGCAATAGAGTTCATATGATTCTTAAAACGCGATATCGCATCTCAATTCTATGTTTCATGGTAAGATATAACATGATTTGCGAAGTGTTATGTATTCCTTGTCTACACTTCAAATGAATGTGAATGCGATACTTCCTCGCTAGGAAATAGCGTTTGTAGAT
This sequence comes from Xylocopa sonorina, assembly GCF_050948175.1. Taxonomy (NCBI): domain Eukaryota; kingdom Metazoa; phylum Arthropoda; class Insecta; order Hymenoptera; family Apidae; genus Xylocopa; species Xylocopa sonorina. The sequence goes on along the minus strand of NW_027490496.1, from coordinate 82,212 downwards.
GTCTACGTATCGTAGCAATAGCTTTCTAATGCTTCTTAAAACGCGATATCGAATCTCATTTCTATGATTCATGGTGAGATACAATATGATCTGCGAAGTGTCATGTATTCCTCGCCTACACTTCAAATGAATGTAAATGCGACACTTCCTTGCTAGGAAATAGCGTTTGCAGATGTCTACGTATCGAAGCAATAGAGTTCAAATGCTTCTTAAAACGAGATATTGCATCTCATATCTATGTTTCCTGATAAGATATAATATTCATTGCGACGTGTTATGCATTCCTCGTCTACGATTCAAATGAATGTAAATGCGACATTTCCTTGCAAGGAAATAGCGTTTGCAGAAGTCTACCTATCGTAGCAATATTGTTCTAATGCTTCTTAAAACGCGATATCGCATCTCATTTCTATGTTTCATGGTAAGATATAATATGATTTGCGAAGTATCATGTATTCCTCGTTTACACTTCGAATGAATGTAAATGCGACACTTCCTTGCTAGGAAATAGCATCTGCAGATGTCTAGGTATCGTAGCAATAGAGTTCTAATGCTTCTTAAAACGCGATATCGCATCTCATTTCTATGTTTCATGGTAAGATATAATATGATTTGCGAAGTATCATGTATTCCTCGTCTACACTTCAAATGAATGTAAATGCGACACTTCCTTGCCAGGAAATAGCGTCTGCAGATGTCTAGGTATCGTAGCAAGAGAGTTCTAATGCTTCTTAAAACGCGATATCGCATCTCATATCTATGTTTCATGGTAAGATGTAATATTATTTGCGATGTGTTATGTATTCCTCGCCTATACTTCAAATGAATGTAAATGCGAGACTTCTTTGCTAGGAAATAGCGTCTGCAGATGTCTACGTCTCGTAGCAATAGAGCTCATATGATTCTTAAAACGCGATATCGCATCTCATTTCTATGTTTCATGGTAAGATATAACATGATTTGCGAAGTGTTATGTATTCCTTGTCTACGATTCAAATGAATGTAAATGCGACACTTCCTTGCAAGGAAATAGCGTTTGCAGATGTCTACGTATCGTAGCAATAGAGTTCAAATGCTTCTTAAAACGCGATATCGCATCTCATTTCTATGTTTCATGGTAAGATGTAATATTAATTGCGAAGTGTTATGTATTCCTCGCCTATACTTCAAATGAATGTAAATGCGAGACTTCTTTCCTAGGAAATAGCGTTTGCAAATGTCAACCTATCGTGGCAATAGTGTTCCAATGCTTCTTAAAACGCGATATCGCATCTCATTTCTATGTTTCATGGTGAGATATAATATGATTTGCGAAGTGTCATGTATTCCTTGCCTACACTTCAAATGAATGTAAATGCGACACTTCCTTGCTAGGAAATAGCGTTTGCAGATGTCTACGTATCGAAGCAATAGAGTTCAAATGCTTCTTAAAACAAGATATTGCATCTCATATCTATGTTTCCTGATAAGATATAATATTCATTGCGAAGTGTTATGCATTCCTCGTATACGATTCAAATGAATGTAAATGCGACATTTCCTTCCAAGGAAATAGCGTTTGCAGATGTCAACGTATCGTAGCAATAGAGTTCTAATGCTTCTTAAAACGCGATATCGCATCTCATTTCTATGTTTCATGGTAAGATATAGTATGATTTGCGAAGTGTGATGTATTCCTCGTCTACACTTCAAATGAATGTAAATGCGACACATCCTTGCTAGGAAATAGCGTTTGCAGAAGTCTACGTATCGTAGCAATAGAGTTCTTATGATTCTTAAAACACGTTATCGCATCTCATTTCTATGTTCCATGGTAAGATATAATATGATTTGCGAAGTATTGTGTATTCCTTGTCTACACTTCAAATGAATGTGAATGCGACACTACCTTGCAAGGAAATAGCGTTTGCAGATGTCTACGTATCGTAGCAATAGAGTTCTAATGCTTTTCAAAACGCGATATCGCATCTCATTTCTATGTTTCATGGTAAGATATAATATGATTTGCGAAGTGTCATGTATTCCTCGCCTACACTTCAAATGAATGTAAATGCGACACATCCTTGCTAGGAAATAGCGTTTGCAGATGTCTACGTATCGAAGCAATAGAGTTCAAATGCTACTTAAAACGAGATATTGCATCTCATATCTATGTTTCCTGATAAGATATAATATTCATTGCGAAGTGTTATGCATTCCTCGTCTACGATTCAAATGAATGTAAATGCGACATTTTCTTGCAAGGAAATAGCGTTTGCAAATGTCAACGTATCGTAGCAATAGAGTTCTAATGCTTCTTAAAACGCGATATCGCATCTCATTTCTATGTTTCATGGTAAGATATAGTATGATTTGCGAAGTGTGATGTATTCCTCGTCTACACTTCAAATGAATGTAAATGCGACACATCCTTGCTAGGAAATAGCGTTTGCAGAAATCTACGTATCGTAGCAATAGAGTTCATATGATTCTTAAAACGCGATATCGCATCTCAATTCTATGTTTCATGGTAAGATATAACATGATTTGCGAAGTGTTATGTATTCCTTGTCTACACTTCAAATGAATGTGAATGCGATACTTCCTCGCTAGGTAATAGCGTTTGCAGATCTCTACGTATCGTAGCAACAGCTTTCTAATGCTTCTTAAAACGCGATATCGAATCTCAATTCTATGTTTCATGGTGAGATATAATATGATTTGCGAAGTGTCATGTATTCCTCGCCTACACTTCAAATGAATGTAAATGCGACACTTCCTTGCTAGGAAATAGCGTTTGCAGATGTCTACGTATCGAAGCAATAGAGTTCAAATGCTTCTTAAAACAAGATATTGCATCTCATATCTATGTTTCCTGATAAGATATAATATTCATTGCGAAGTGTTATGCATTCCTCGTCTACGATTCAAATGAATGTAAATGCGACATTTCCTTCCAAGGAAATAGCGCTTGCAGATGTCAACGTCTCGTAGCAATAGAGTTCTAATGCTTCTTACAACGCGATATCGCATCTCATTTCTATGTTTCATGGTAAGATATAATATGATTTGCGAAGTGTGATGTATTCCTCGTCTACACTTCAAATGAATGTAAATGCGACACTTCCTTGCAAGGAATTAGAGATTGCAGATGTCTACGTCTCGTAGCAATAGAGTTCATATGTTCTTAAAACGCAATATCGCATCTCATTTCTATGTTTCATGGTAAGATATAATATGATTTGCGAAGTGTGATGTATTCCTCGTCTACACTTCAAATGAATGTAAATGCGCACTTCCTTGCAAGGAAATAGCGTTTGCAGATGTCTACGTATCGTAGCAATAGCTTTCTAATGCTACTTAAAACGCGATATCGAATCTCATTTCTATGTTTCATGGTGAGATATAATATGATTTGCGAAGTGTCATGTATTCCTCGTCTACACTCCAAATGAATGTAAATGCGACACTTCCTTGCTAGGAAATAGCGTTTGCAGATGTCTACGTATCGAAGCAATAGAGTTCAAATGCTTCTTAAAACGAGATATTGCATCTCATATCTATGTTTCCTGATAAGATATAATATTCATTGCGACGTGTTATGCATTCCTCGTCTACGATTCAAATGAATGTAAATGCGACATTTCCTTGCAAGGAAATAGCGTCTGCGGATGTCTAGGTATCGTAGCAATAGAGTTCTAATGCTTCTTAAAACGCGATATCGCATCTCATTTCTATGTTTCATGGTAAGATATAATATGATTTGCGAAGTGTGATGTATTCCTCGTCTACACTTCAAATGAATGTAAATGCGACACTTCCTTGCAAGGAAATAGCGATTGCAGATGTCTACGTCTCGTAGCAATAGAGTTCATATGTTCTTAAAACGCGATATCGCATCTCAATTCTATGTTTCATGGTAAGATATAACATGATTTGCGAAGTGTTATGTATTCCTTGTCTACACTTCAAATGAATGTGAATGCGATACTTCCTCGCTTGGAAATAGCGTCTGCAGATGTCTAGGTATCGTAGCAATAGAGTTCTAATGCTTCTTAAAACGCGATATCGCATCTCATTTCTATGTTTCATGGTAAGATATAATATGGTTTGCGAAGTGTGATGTATTCATCGTCTACACTTCAAATGAATGTAAATGCGACACTTCCTTGCAAGGAAATAGCGATTGCAGATGTCTACGTCTCGTAGCAATAGAGTTCATATGTTCTTAAAACGCGATATCGCATCTCAATTCTATGTTTCATGGTAAGATATAACATGATTTGCGAAGTGTTATGTATTCCTTGTCTACACTTCAAATGAATGTGAATGCGATACTTCCTCGCTAGGAAATAGCGTCTGCAGATGTCTAGGTATCGTAGCAATAGAGTTCTAATGCTTCTTAAAACGCGATATCGCATCTCATTTCTATGTTTCATGGTAAGATATAATATGATTTGCGAAGTGTGATGTATTCCTCGTCTACACTTCAAATGAATGTAAATGCGACACTTCCTTGCAAGGAAATAGCGATTGCAGATGTTTCCGTCTCGTAGCAATAGAGTTCATATGTTCTTAAAACGCGATATCGCATCTCAATTCTATGTTTCATGGTAAGATGTAACATGATTTGCGAAGTGTTATGTATTCCTTGTCTACACTTCAAATGAATGTGAATGCGATACTTCCTCGCTAGGAAATAGCGTCTGCAGATGTCTAGGTATCGTAGCAATAGAGTTCTAATGCTTCTTAAAAAGCGATATCGCATCTCATTTCTATGTTTCATGGTGAGATATAATATGATTTGCGAAGTGTCATGTATTCCTCGCCTACACATCAAATGAATGTAAATGCGACACTTCCTTGCTAGGAAATAGCGTCTGCAGATGTCTAGGTATCGTAGCAATAGAGTTCAAATGCTACTTAAAACGAGATATTGCATCTCATATCTATGTTTCCTGATAAGATATAATATTCATTGCGAAGTGTTATGCATTCCTCGTCTACGATTCAAATGAATGTAAATGCGACATTTTCTTGCAAGGAAATAGCGTTTGCAAATGTCAACGTATCGTAGCAATAGAGTTCTAATGCTTCTTAAAACGCGATATCGCATCTCATTTCTATGTTTCATGGTAAGATATAGTATGATTTGCGAAGTGTGATGTATTCCACGTCTACACTTCAAATGAATGTAAATGCGACACATCCTTGCTAGGAAATAGCGTTTGCAGAAGTCTACGTATCGTAGCAATAGAGTTCATATGATTCTTAAAACGCGATATCGCATCTCAATTCTATGTTTCATGGTAAGATATAACATGATTTGCGAAGTGTTATGTATTCCTTGTCTACACTTCAAATGAATGTGAATGCGATACTTCCTCGCTAGGTAATAGCGTTTGCAGATCTCTACGTATCGTAGCAACAGCTTTCTAATGCTTCTTAAAACGCGATATCGAATCTCAATTCTATGTTTCATGGTGAGATATAATATGATTTGCGAAGTGTCATGTATTCCTCGCCTACACTTCAAATGAATGTAAATGCGACACTTCCTTGCTAGGAAATAGCGTTTGCAGATGTCTACGTATCGAAGCAATAGAGTTCAAATGCTCCTTAAAACGAGATATTGCATCTCATATCTATGTTTCCTGATAAGATATAATATTCATTGCGAAGTGTTATGCATTCCTCGTCTACGATTCAAATGAATGTAAATGCGACATTTCCATCCAAGGAAATAGCGCTTGCAGATGTCAACGTCTCGTAGCAATAGAGTTCTAATGCTTCTTACAACGCGATATCGCATCTCATTTCTATGTTTCATGGTAAGATATAATATGATTTGCGAAGTGTGATGTATTCCTCGTCTACACTTCAAATGAATGTAAATGCGACACTTCCTTGCAAGGAATTAGCGATTGCAGATGTCTACGTCTCGTAGCAATAGAGTTCATATGTTCTTAAAACGCAATATCGCATCTCATTTCTATGTTTCATGGTAAGATATAATATGATTTGCGAAGTGTGATGTATTCCTCGTCTACACTTCAAATGAGTGTAAATGCGCACTTCCTTGCAAGGAAATAGCGTTTGCAGATGTCTACGTATCGTAGCAATAGCTTTCTAATGCTACTTAAAACGCGATATCGAATCTCATTTCTATGTTTCATGGTGAGATATAATATGATTTGCGAAGTGTCATGTATTCCTCGTCTACACTCCAAATGAATGTAAATGCGACACTTCCTTGCTAGGAAATAGCGTTTGCAGATGTCTACGTATCGAAGCAATAGAGTTCAAATGCTTCTTAAAACGAGATATTGCATCTCATATCTATGTTTCCTGATAAGATATAATATTCATTGCGACGTGTTATGCATTCCTCGTCTACGATTCAAATGAATGTAAATGCGACATTTCCTTGCAAGGAAATAGCGTCTGCGGATGTCTAGGTATCGTAGCAATAGAGTTCTAATGCTTCTTAAAACGCGATATCGCATCTCATTTCTATGTTTCATGGTAAGATATAATATGATTTGCGAAGTGTGATGTATTCCTCGTCTACACTTCAAATGAATGTAAATGCGACACTTCCTTGCAAGGAAATAGCGATTGCAGATGTCTACGTCTCGTAGCAATAGAGTTCATATGTTCTTAAAACGCGATATCGCATCTCAATTCTATGTTTCATGGTAAGATATAACATGATTTGCGAAGTGTTATGTATTCCTTGTCTACACTTCAAATGAATGTGAATGCGATACTTCCTCGCTTGGAAATAGCGTCTGCAGATGTCTAGGTATCGTAGCAATAGAGTTCTAACGCTTCTTAAAACGCGATATCGCATCTCATTTCTATGTTTCATGGTAAGATATAATATGGTTTGCGAAGTGTGATGTATTCATCGTCTACACTTCAAATGAATGTAAATGCGACACTTCCTTGCAAGGAAATAGCGATTGCAGATGTCTACGTCTCGTAGCAATAGAGTTCATATGTTCTTAAAACGCGATATCGCATCTCAATTCTATGTTTCATGGTAAGATATAACATGATTTGCGAAGTGTTATGTATTCCTTGTCTACACTTCAAATGAATGTGAATGCGATACTTCCTCGCTAGGAAATAGCGTCTGCAGATGTCTAGGTATCGTAGCAATAGAGTTCTAATGCTTCTTAAAACGCGATATCGCATCTCATATCTATGTTTCATGGTAAGATATAACATGATTTGCGAAGTATTGTGTATTCCTCGTCTACACTTCAAATGAATGTGAATGCGATACTTCCTCGCTAGGAAATAGCGTCTGCAGATGTCTAGGTATCGTAGCAATAGAGTTCTAATGCTTCTTAAAACGCGATATCGCATCTCATTTCTATGTTTCATGGTAAGATATAATATGATTTGCGAAGTGTGATGTATTCCTCGTCTACACTTCAAATGAATGTAAATGCGACACTTCCTTCCAAGGAAATAGCGATTGCAGATGTCTACGTCTCGTAGCAATAGAGTTCATATGTTCTTAAAACGCGATATCGCATCTCAATTCTATGTTTCATGGTAAGATATAACATGATTTGCGAAGTGTTATGTATTCCTTGTCTACACTTCAAATGAATGTGAATGCGATACTTCCTCGCTTGGAAATAGCGTCTGCAGATGTCTAGGTATCGTAGCAATAGAGTTCTAATGCTTCTTAAAACGCGATATCGCATCTCATTTCTATGTTTCATGGTAAGATATAATATGGTTTGCGAAGTGTGATGTATTCATCGTCTACACTTCAAATGAATGTAAATGCGACACTTCCTTGCAAGGAAATAGCGATTGCAGATGTCTACGTCTCGTAGCAATACAGTTCATATGTTCTTAAAACGCGATATCGCATCTCAATTCTATGTTTCATGGTAAGATATAACATGATTTGCGAAGTGTTATGTATTCCTTGTCTACACTTCAAATGAATGTGAATGCGATACTTCCTCGCTAGGAAATAGCGTCTGCAGATGTCTAGGTATCGTAGCAATAGAGTTCTAATGCTTCTTAAAAAGCGATATCGCATCTCATTTCTATGTTTCATGGTGAGATATAATATGATTTGCGAAGTGTCATGTATTCCTCGCCTACACATCAAATGAATGTAAATGCGACACTTCCTTGCTAGGAAATAGCGTCTGCAGATGTCTAGGTATCGTAGCAATAGAGTTCTAATGCTTCTTAAAACGCGATATCGCATCTCATTTCTATGTTTCATGGTAAGATATAATATGATTTGCGAAGTGTGATGTATTCCTCGTCTACACTTCAAATGAATGTAAATGCGACACTTCCTTGCAAGGAAATAGCGATTGCAGATGTCTACGTCTCGTAGCAATAGAGTTCATATGTTCTTAAAACGCGATATCGCATCTCAATTCTATGTTTCATGATAAGATATAACATGATTTGCGAAGTGTTATGTATTCCTTGTCTACACTTCAAATGAATGTGAATGCGACACTTCCTTGCTAGTAAATAGCGTCTGCAGATATCTAGGTATCGTAGCAATAGAGTTCTAATGCTTCTTAAAACGCGATATCGCATCTCATTTCTATGTTTCAAGGTAAGATGTAATATTATTTGCGAAGTGTTATGTATTCCTCGCCTATACTTCAAATGAATGTAAATGCGAGACTTCTTTGCTAGGAAATAGCGTTTGCAAATGTCTACCTATCGTAGCAATAGTGTTCAAATGCTTCCTAAAACGAGATATTGCATCTCATATCTATGATTCATGATAAGATATAATATTCATTGCGAAGTGTTTTGCATTCCTCGTCAACGATTCAAATGGATGTAAATGCGACTCTTCCTTGCTAGGAAATAGCGTCTGCAGATGTCTACGTATCGAAGCAATAGCGTTCAAATGCTTCTTAAAACAAGATATCGCATCTCAATTCTATATTTCATGATAAGATGTAATATTCATTGCGAAGTGTCATGCATTCCTCGTCTACGATTCAAATGAATGTAAATGCGACACTTCCTTGCAAGGAAATAGCGTTTGCAGATGTCTACGTATCGTAGCAATAGCTTTCTAATGCTACTTAAAACGCCATATCGAATCTCATTTCTATGTTTCATGGTAAGATATAATATGATTTGCGAAGTGTGATGTATTCCTCGTCTACACATCAAATGAATGTAAATGCGACACTTCCTTGCAAGGAAATAGCGATTGCAGATGTTTCCGTCTCGTAGCAATAGAGTTCATATGTTCTTAAAACGCGATATCGCATCTCAATTCTATGTTTCATGGTAAGATGTAACATGATTTGCGAAGTGTTATGTATTCCTTGTCTACACTTCAAATGAATGTGAATGCGATACTTCCTCGCTAGGAAATAGCGTCTGCAGATGTCTAGGTATCGTAGCAATAGAGTTCTAATGCTTCTTAAAACGCGATATCGCATCTCATTTCTATGTTTCATGGTGAGATATAATATGATTTGCGAAGTGTCATGTATTCCTCGCCTACACATCAAATGAATGTAAATGCGACACTTCCTTGCTAGGAAATAGCGTCTGCAGATGTCTAGGTATCGTAGCAATAGAGTTCTAATGCTTCTTAAAACGCGATATCGCATCTCATTTCTATGTTTCATGGTAAGATATAATATGATTTGCGAAGTGTGATGTATTCCTCGTCTACACTTCAAATGAATGTAAATGCGACACTTCCTTCCAAGGAAATAGCGATTGCAGATGTCTACGTCTCGTAGCAATAGAGTTCAAATGCTTCTTAAAACGAGATATTGCATCTCATATCAATGTTTCCTGATAAGATATAATATTCATTGCGACGTGTTATGCATTCCTCGTCTACGATTCAAATGAATGTAAATGCGACATTTCCTTGCAAGGAAATAGCGTCTGCGGATGTCTAGGTATCGTAGCAATAGAGTTCTAATGCTTCTTAAAACGCGATATCGCATCTCATTTCTATGTTTCATGGTAAGATATAATATGATTTGCGAAGTGTGATGTATTCCTCGTCTACACTTCAAATGAATGTAAATGCGACACTTCCTTGCAAGGAAATAGCGATTGCAGATGTCTACGTCTCGTAGCGATAGAGTTCATATGTTCTTAAAACGCGATATCGCATCTCAATTCTATGTTTCATGGTAAGATATAACATGATTTGCGAAGTGTTATGTATTCCTTGTCTACACTTCAAATGAATGTGAATGCGATACTTCCTCGCTTGGAAATAGCGTCTGCAGATGTCTAGGTATCGTAGCAATAGAGTTCTAATGCTTCTTAAAACGCGATATCGCATCTCATTTCTATGTTTCATGGTAAGATATAATATGGTTTGCGAAGTGTGATGTATTCATCGTCTACACTTCAAATGAATGTAAATGCGACACTTCCTTGCAAGGAAATAGCGACTGCAGATGTCTACGTCTCGTAGCAATAGAGTTCATATGTTCTTAAAACGCGATATCGCATCTCAATTCTATGTTTCATGGTAAGATATAACATGATTTGCGAAGTGTTATGTATTCCTTGTCTACACTTCAAATGAATGTGAATGCGATACTTCCTCGCTAGGAAATAGCGTCTGCAGATGTCTAGGTATCGTAGCAATAGAGTTCTAATGCTTCTTAAAAAGCGATATCGCATCTCATTTCTATGTTTCATGGTGAGATATAATATGATTTGCGAAGTGTCATGTATTCCTCGCCTACACATCAAATGAATGTAAATGCGACACTTCCTTGCTAGGAAATAGCGTTTGCAAATGTCTACCTATCGTAGCAATAGTGTTCAAATGCTTCCTAAAACGAGATATTGCATCTCATATCTATGATTCATGATAAGATATAATATTCATTGCGAAGTGTTTTGCATTCCTCGTCAACGATTCAAATGGATGTAAATGCGACTCTTCCTTGCTAGGAAATAGCGTTTGCAGATGTCTACGTATCGAAGCAATAGCGTTCAAATGCTTCTTAAAACAAGATATCGCATCTCAATTCTATATTTCATGATAAGATGTAATATTCATTGCGAAGTGTCATGCATTCCTCGTCTACGATTCAAATGAATGTAAATGCGACACTTCCTTGCAAGGAAATAGCGTTTGCAGATGTCTACGTATCGTAGCAATAGCTTTCTAATGCTACTTAAAACGCCATATCGAATCTCATTTCTATGTTTCATGGTAAGATATAATATGATTTGCGAAGTGTGATGTATTCCTCGTCTACACTTCAAATGAATGTAAATGCGACACTTCCTTGCAAGGAAATAGCGATTGCAGATGTTTCCGTCTCGTAGCAATAGAGTTCATATGTTCTTAAAACGCGATATCGCATCTCAATTCTATGTTTCATGGTAAGATGTAACATGATTTGCGAAGTGTTATGTATTCCTTGTCTACACTTCAAATGAATGTGAATGCGATACTTCCTCGCTAGGAAATAGCGTCTGCAGATGTCTAGGTATCGTAGCAATAGAGTTCTAATGCTTCTTAAAACGCGATATCGCATCTCATTTCTATGTTTCATGGTGAGATATAATATGATTTGCGAAGTGTCATGTATTCCTCGCCTACACATCAAATGAATGTAAATGCGACACTTCCTTGCTAGGAAATAGCGTCTGCAGATGTCTAGGTATCGTAGCAATAGAGTTCTAATGCTTCTTAAAACGCGATATCGCATCTCATTTCTATGTTTCATGGTAAGATATAATATGATTTGCGAAGTGTGATGTATTCCTCGTCTACACTTCAAATGAATGTAAATGCGACACTTCCTTCCAAGGAAATAGCGATTGCAGATGTCTACGTCTCGTAGCAATAGAGTTCATATGTTCTTAAAACGCGATATCGCATCTCAATTCTATGTTTCATGGTAAGATATAACGTGATTTGCGAAGTGTTATGTATTCCTTGTCTACACTTCAAATGAATGTGAATGCGATACTTCCTCGCTAGGAAATAGCGTCTGCAGATGTCTAGGTATCGTAGCAATAGAGTTCTAATGCTTCTTAAAACGCGATATCGCATCTCATTTCTATGTTTCATGGTAAGATATAATATGATTTGCGAAGTGTGATGTATTCCTCGTCTACACTTCAAATGAATGTAAATGCGACACTTCCTTGCAAGGAAATAGCGATTGCAGATGTTTCCGTCTCGTAGCAATAGAGTTCATATGTTCTTAAAACGCGATATCGCATCTCAATTCTATGTTTCATGGTAAGATGTAACATGATTTGCGAAGTGTTATGTATTCCTTGTCTACACTTCAAATGAATGTGAATGCGATACTTCCTCGCTAGGAAATAGCGTCTGCAGATGTCTAGGTATCGTAGCAATAGAGTTCTAATGCTTCTTAAAAAGCGATATCGCATCTCATTTCTATGTTTCATGGTGAGATATAATATGATTTGCGAAGTGTCATGTATTCCTCGCCTACACATCAAATGAATGTAAATGCGACACTTCCTTGCTAGGAAATAGCGTCTGCAGATGTCTAGGTATCGTAGCAATAGAGTTCTAATGCTTCTTAAAACGCGATATCGCATCTCATTTCTATGTTTCATGGTAAGATATAATATGATTTGCGAAGTGTGATGTATTCCTCGTCTACACTTCAAATGAATGTAAATGCGACACTTCCTTGCAAGGAAATAGCGATTGCAGATGTCTACGTCTCGTAGCAATAGAGTTCATATGTTCTTAAAACGCGATATCGCATCTCAATTCTATGTTTCATGATAAGATATAACATGATTTGCGAAGTGTTATGTATTCCTTGTCTACACTTCAAATGAATGTGAATGCGACACTTCCTTGCTAGGAAATAGCGTCTGCAGATATCTAGGTATCGTAGCAATAGAGTTCTAATGCTTCTTAAAACGCGATATCGCATCTCATTTCTATGTTTCAAGGTAAGATGTAATATTATTTGCGAAGTGTTATGTATTCCTCGCCTATACTTCAAATGAATGTAAATGCGAGACTTCTTTGCTAGGAAATAGCGTTTGCAAATGTCTACCTATCGTAGCAATAGTGTTCAAATGCTTCCTAAAACGAGATATTGCATCTCATATCTATGATTCATGATAAGATATAATATTCATTGCGAAGTGTTTTGCATTCCTCGTCAACGATTCAAATGGATGTAAATGCGACTCTTCCTTGCTAGGAAATAGCGTTTGCAGATGTCTACGTATCGAAGCAATAGCGTTCAAATGCTTCTTAAAACAAGATATCGCATCTCAATTCTATATTTCATGATAAGATGTAATATTCATTGCGAAGTGTCATGCATTCCTCGTCTACGATTCAAATGAATGTAAATGCGACACTTCCTTGCAAGGAAATAGCGTTTGCAGATGTCTACGTATCGTAGCAATAGCTTTCTAATGCTACTTAAAACGCGATATCGAATCTCATTTCTATGTTTCATGGTGAGATATAATATGATTTGCGAAGTGTCATGTATTCCTCGTCTACACTCCAAATGAATGTAAATGCGACACTTCCTTGCTAGGAAATAGCGTTTGCAGATGTCTACGTATCGAAGCAATAGAGTTCAAATGCTTCTTAAAACGAGATATTGCATCTCATATCAATGTTTCCTGATAAGATATAATTTTCATTGCGACGTGTTATGCATTCCTCGTCTACGATTCAAATGAATGTAAATGCGACATTTCCTTGCAAGGAAATAGCGTCTGCGGATGTCTAGGTATCGTAGCAATAGAGTTCTAATGCTTCTTAAAACGCGATATCGCATCTCATTTCTATGTTTCATGGTAAGATATAATATGATTTGCGAAGTGTGATGTATTCCTCGTCTACACTTCAAATGAATGTAAATGCGACACTTCCTTGCAAGGAAATAGCGATTGCAGATGTCTACGTCTCGTAGCGATAGAGTTCATATGTTCTTAAAACGCGATATCGCATCTCAATTCTATGTTTCATGGTAAGATATAACATGATTTGCGAAGTGTTATGTATTCCTTGTCTACACTTCAAATGAATGTGAATGCGATACTTCCTCGCTTGGAAATAGCGTCTGCAGATGTCTAGGTATCGTAGCAATAGAGTTCTAATGCTTCTTAAAACGCGATATCGCATCTCATTTCTATGTTTCATGGTAAGATATAATATGGTTTGCGAAGTGTGATGTATTCATCGTCTACACTTCAAATGAATGTAAATGCGACACTTCCTTGCAAGGAAATAGCGATTGCAGATGTCTACGTCTCGTAGCAATAGAGTTCATATGTTCTTAAAACGCGATATCGCATCTCAATTCTATGTTTCATGGTAAGATATAACATGATTTGCGAAGTGTTATGTATTCCTTGTCTACACTTCAAATGAATGTGAATGCGATACTTCCTCGCTAGGAAGTAGCGTCTGCAGATGTCTAGGTATCGTAGCAATAGAGTTCTAATGCTTCTTAAAAAGCGATATCGCATCTCAAATCTATGTTTCATGGTAAGATATAACATGATTTGCGAAGTATTGTGTATTCCTCGTCTACACTTCAAATGAATGTGAATGCGATACTTCCTCGCTAGGAAATAGCGTTTGCAGATGTCTACGTATCGTAGCAATAGCTTTCTAATGCTACTTAAAACGCCATATCGAATCTCATTTCTATGTTTCATGGTAAGATATAATATGATTTGCGAAGTGTGATGTATTCCTCGTCTACACTTCAAATGAATGTAAATGCGACACTTCCTTCCAAGGAAATAGCGATTGCAGATGTCTACGTCTCGTAGCAATAGAGTTCATATGTTCTTAAAACGCGATATCGCATCTCAATTCTATGTTTCATGGTAAGATATAACGTGATTTGCGAAGTGTTATGTATTCCTTGTCTACACTTCAAATGAATGTGAATGCGATACTTCCTCGCTAGGAAATAGCGTCTGCAGATGTCTAGGTATCGTAGCAATAGAGTTCTAATGCTTCTTAAAACGCGATATCGCATCTCATTTCTATGTTTCATGGTAAGATATAATATGATTTGCGAAGTGTGATGTATTCCTCGTCTACACTTCAAATGAATGTAAATGCGACACTTCCTTGCAAGGAAATAGCGATTGCAGATGTTTCCGTCTCGTAGCAATAGAGTTCATATGTTCTTAAAACGCGATATCGCATCTCAATTCTATGTTTCATGGTAAGATATAACATGATTTGCGAAGTGTTATGTATTCCTTGTCTACACTTCAAATGAATGTGAATGCGATACTTCCTCGCTAGGAAATAGCGTCTGCAGATGTCTAGGTATCGTAGCAATAGAGTTCTAATGCTTCTTAAAAAGCGATATCGCATCTCATTTCTATGTTTCATGGTGAGATATAATATGATTTGCGAAGTGTCATGTATTCCTCGCCTACACTTCAAATGAATGTAAATGCGACACTTCCTTGCTAGGAAATAGCGTCTGCAGATGTCTAGGTATCGTAGCAATAGAGTTCTAATGCTTCTTAAAACGCGATATCGCATCTCATTTCTATGTTTCATGGTAAGATATAATATGATTTGCGAAGTGTGATGTATTCCTCGTCTACACTTCAAATGAATGTAAATGCGACACTTCCTTGCAAGGAAATAGCGATTGCAGATGTCTACGTCTCGTAGCAATAGAGTTCATATGTTCTTAAAACGCGATATCGCATCTCAATTCTATGTTTCATGATAAGATATAACATGATTTGCGAAGTGTTATGTATTCCTTGTCTACACTTCAAATGAATGTGAATGCGACACTTCCTTGCTAGGAAATAGCGTCTGCAGATATCTAGGTATCGTAGCAATAGAGTTCTAATGCTTCTTAAAACGCGATATCGCATCTCATTTCTATGTTTCAAGGTAAGATGTAATATTATTTGCGAAGTGTTATGTATTCCTCGCCTATACTTCAAATGAATGTAAATGCGAGACTTCTTTGCTAGGAAATAGCGTTTGCAAATGTCTACCTATCGTAGCAATAGTGTTCAAATGCTTCCTAAAACGAGATATTGCATCTCATATCTATGTTTCATGATAAGATATAATATTCATTGCGAAGTGTTTTGCATTCCTCGTCAACGATTCAAATGGATGTAAATGCGACACTTCCTTGCTAGGAAATAGCGTTTGCAGATGTCTACGTATCGAAGCAATAACGTTCAAATGCTTCTTAAAACAAGATATCGCATCTCAATTCTATATTTCATGATAAGATGTAATATTCATTGCGAAGTGTCATGCATTCCTCGTCTACGATTCAAATGAATGTAAATGCGACACTTCCTTGCAAGGAAATAGCGTTTGCAGATGTCTACGTATCGTAGCAATAGAGTTCTTATGCTTCTTAAAACGCGATATCGCATCTCATTTCTATGTTTCATAGTAAGATATAATATGATTTGCGAAGTGTGATGTATTCCTCGTCTACACTTCAAATGAATGTAAATGCGACACTTCCTTGCAAGGAAATAGCGATTGCAGATGTCTACGTCTCGTAGCAATAGAGTTCATATGTTCTTAAAACGCGATATCGCATCTCAATTCTATGTTTCATGGTAAGATATAACATGATTTGCGAAGTGTTATGTATTCCTTGTCTACACTTCAAATGAATGTGAATGCGATACTTCCTCGCTTGGAAATAGCGTCTGCAGATGTCTAGGTATCGTAGCAATAGAGTTCTAATGCTTCTTAAAACGCGATATCGCATCTCATTTCTATGTTTCATGGTAAGATATAATATGGTTTGCGAAGTGTGATGTATTCATCGTCTACACTTCAAATGAATGTAAATGCGACACTTCCTTGCAAGGAAATAGCGATTGCAGATGTCTACGTCTCGTAGCAATAGAGTTCATATGTTCTTAAAACGCGATATCGCATCTCAATTCTATGTTTCATGGTAAGATATAACATGATTTGCGAAGTGTTATGTATTCCTTGTCTACACTTCAAATGAATGTGAATGCGATACTTCCTCGCTAGGAAATAGCGTCTGCAGATGTCTAGGTATCGTAGCAATAGAGTTCTAATGCTTCTTAAAACGCGATATCGCATCTCAAATCTATGTTTCATGGTAAGATATAACATGATTTGCGAAGTATTGTGTATTCCTCGTCTACACTTCAAATGAATGTGAATGCGATACTTCCTCGCTAGAAAATAGCGTTTGCAGATGTCTACGTATCGTAGCAATAGCTTTCTAATGCTACTTAAAACGCCATATCGAATCTCATTTCTATGTTTCATGGTAAGATATAATATGATTTGCGAAGTGTGATGTATTCCTCGTCTACACTTCAAATGAATGTAAATGCGACACTTCCTTCCAAGGAAATAGCGATTGCAGATGTCTACGTCTCGTAGCAATAGAGTTCATATGTTCTTAAAACGCGATATCGCATCTCAATTCTATGTTTCATGGTAAGATATAACGTGATTTGCGAAGTGTTATGTATTCCTTGTCTACACTTCAAATGAATGTGAATGCGATACTTCCTCGCTAGGAAATAGCGTCTGCAGATGTCTAGGTATCGTAGCAATAGAGTTCTAATGCTTCTTAAAACGCGATATCGCATCTCATTTCTATGTTTCATGGTAAGATATAAAATGATTTGCGAAGTGTGATGTATTCCTCGTCTACACTTCAAATGAATGTAAATGCGACACTTCCTTGCAAGGAAATAGCGATTGCAGATGTTTCCATCTCGTAGCAATAGAGTTCATATGTTCTTAAAACGCGATATCGCATCTCAATTCTATGTTTCATGGTAAGATATAACATGATTTGCGAAGTGTTATGTATTCCTTGTCTACACTTCAAATGAATGTGAATGCGATACTCCCTCGCTAGGAAATAGCGTCTGCAGATGTCTAGGTATCGTAGCAGTAGAGTTCTAATGCATCTTAAAACGCGATATCGCATCTCATTTCTATGTTTCATGGTGAGATATAATATGATTTGCGAAGTGTCATGTATTCCTCGCCTACACTTCAAATGAATGTAAATGCGACACTTCCTTGCTAGGAAATAGCGTTTGCAGATGTCTACGTATCGAAGCAATAGAGTTCAAATGCTTCTTAAAACGAGATATCGCATCTCATTTCTATGTTTCATGGTGAGATATAATATGATTTGCGAAGTGTCATGTATTCCTCGCCTACACTTCAAATGAATGTAAATGCGACACTTCCTTGCTAGGAAATAGCGTTTGCAGATGTCCACGTATCAAAGCAATAGAGTTCAAATGCTTCTTAAAACGAGATATTGCATCTCATATCTATGTTTCCTGATAAGATATAATATTCATTGCGAAGTGTTATGCATTCCTCGTCTACGATTCAAATGAACGTAAATGCGACACTTCCTTGCAAGGAAATAGCGTTTGCAGATGTCTACGTTTCGTAGCAATAGAGTTCTAATGCTTCTTAAAACGCGATATCGCATCTCATTTCTATGTTTCATGGTTAGATATAATATGATTTGCGAAGTGTTATGTATTCCTCGTCTACACATCAACTAAATGTGAATGCGCACTTCCTTGCAAGGAAATAGCGTTTGCAGATGTCTACGTATTGTAGCAATAGAGTTCTAATGCTTCTTAAAACGCGATATCGCATCTCATTTCTATGTTTCATGGTAAGATATAACACGATTTGCGAAGTATTGTGTATTCCTCGTCTACACTTCAAATGAATGTGAATGCGATACTTCCTCGTTAGAAAATAGCGTTTGCAGATGTCTACGTATCGTAGCAATAGCTTTCTAATGCTACTTAAAACGCCATATCGAATCTCATTTCTATGTTTCATGGTAAGATATAATATGATTTGCGAAGTGTGATGTATTCCTCGTCTACACTTCAAATGAATGTAAATGCGACACTTCCTTGCAAGGAAATAGCGATTGCAGATGTCTACGTCTCGTAGCAATAGAGTTCATATGTTCTTAAAACGCGATATCGCATCTCAATTCTATGTTTCATGGTAAGATATAACGTGATTTGCGAAGTGTTATGTATTCCTTGTCTACACTTCAAATGAATGTGAATGCGATACTTCCTCGCTAGGAAATAGCGTCTGCAGATGTCTAGGTGTCGTAGCAATAGAGTTCTAATGCTTCTTAAAACGCGATATCGCATCTCATTTCTATCTTTCATGATAAGATATAATATTCATTGCGAAGTGTTATGCATTCCTCGTCTACGATTCAAATGGATGTAAATGCGACACTTCCTTGCTAGGAAGTGGAGTTTGCAGATGTCTACGTATCGAAGCAATACAGTTCAAATGCTTCTCAAAACGAGATATTCAATCTCATATCTATGTTTCCTGATAAGATATAATATTCATTGCGAAGTGTTATGCATTCCTCGACTACGATTCAAATGAATGTAAATGCGACACTTCCTTGCAAGGAAATAGCGTTTGCAGATGTCTACGTATCGTAGCAATAGAGTTCTTATGATTCTTAAAACGCGATATCGCATCTCGTTTCTATGTTTCATGGTAAGATATAATATGATTTGCGAAGTGTGATGTATTCCTCGTCTACACTTCAAATGAATGTAAATGCGACACTTCCTTGCAAGGAAATGGCGATTGCAGATGTCTACGTCTCGTAGCAATAGAGTTCATATGTCCTTAAAACGCGATATCGCATCTCAATTCTATGTTTCATGGTAAGATATAACGTGATTTGCGAAGTGTTATGTATTCCTTGTCTACACTTCAAATGAATGTGAATGCGATACTTCCTCGCTAGGAAATAGCGTCTGCAGATGTCTAGGTATCGTAGCAATAGAGTTCTAATGCTTCTTAAAACGCGATATCGCATCTCATTTCTATGTTTCATGGTAAGATATAAAATGATTTGCGAAGTGTGATGTATTCCTCGTCTACACTTCAAACGAATGTAAATGCGACACTTCCTTGCAAGGAAATAGCGATTGCAGATGTTTCCGTCTCGTAGCAATAGAGTTCATATGTTCTTAAAACGCGATATCGCATCTCAATTCTATGTTTCATGGTAAGATATAACATGATTTGCGAAGTGTTATGTATTCCTTGCCTACACTTCAAATGAATGTGAATGCGATACTTCCTCGCTAGGAAATAGCGTCTGCAGATGTCTAGGTATCGTAGCAGTAGAGTTCTAATGCATCTTAAAACGCGATATCGCATCTCATTTCTATGTTTCGTGGTGAGATATAATATGATTTGCGAAGTGTCATGTATTCCTCGCCTACACTTCAAATGAATGTAAATGCGACACTTCCTTGCTAGGAAATAGCGTTTGCAGATGTCTACGTATCGAAGCAAAAGAGTTCAAATGCTTCTTAAAACGAGATATTGCATCTCATATCTATGTTTCCCGATAAGATATAATATTCATTGCGAAGTGTTATGCATTCCTCGTCTACGATTCAAATGAATGTAAATGCGACACTTCCTTGCAAGGAAATAGCGTTTGCAGATGTCTACGTTTCGTAGCAATAGAGTTCTAATGCTTCTTAAAACGCGATATCGCATCTCATTTCTATGTTTCATGGTGAGATATAATATGATTTGCGAAGTGTCATGTATTCCTCGCCTACACTTCAAATGAATGTAAATGCGACACTTCCTTGCTAGGAAATAGCGTTTGCAGATGTCCACGTATCAAAGCAATAGAGTTCAAATGCTTCTTAAAACGAGATATTGCATCTCATATCTATGTTTCCTGATAAGATATAATATTCATTGCGAAGTGTTATGCATTCCTCGTCTACGATTCAAATGAACGTAAATGCGACACTTCCTTGCAAGGAAATAGCGTTTGCAGATGTCTACGTTTCGTAGCAATAGAGTTCTAATGCTTCTTAAAACGCGATATCGCATCTCATTTCTATGTTTCATGGTTAGATATAATATGATTTGCGAAGTGTTATGTATTCCTCGTCTACACATCAACTAAATGTGAATGCGCACTTCCTTGCAAGGAAATAGCGTTTGCAGATGTCTACGTATGGTAGCAATAGAGTTCTAATGCTTCTTAAAACGCGATATCGCATCTCATTTCTATGTTTCATGGTAAGATATAACACGATTTGCGAAGTATTGTGTATTCCTCGTCTACACTTCAAATGAATGTGAATGCGATACTTCCTCGTTAGAAAATAGCGTTTGCAGATGTCTACGTATCGTAGCAATAGCTTTCTAATGCTACTTAAAACGCCATATCGAATCTCATTTCTATGTTTCATGGTAAGATATAATATGATTTGCGAAGTGTGATGTATTCCTCGTCTACACTTCAAATGAATGTAAATGCGACACTTCCTTGCAAGGAAATAGCGATTGCAGATGTCTACGTCTCGTAGCAATAGAGTTCATATGTTCTTAAAACGCGATATCGCATCTCATTTCTATGTTTCATGGTTAGATATAATATGATTTGCGAAGTGTTATGTATTCCTCGTCTACACATCAACTAAATGTGAATGCGCACTTCCTTGCAAGGAAATAGCGTTTGCAGATGTCTACGTATGGTAGCAATAGAGTTCTAATGCTTCTTAAAACGCGATATCGCATCTCATTTCTATGTTTCATGGTAAGATATAACACGATTTGCGAAGTATTGTGTATTCCTCGTCTACACTTCAAATGAATGTGAATGCGATACTTCCTCGTTAGAAAATAGCGTTTGCAGATGTCTACGTATCGTAGCAATAGCTTTCTAATGCTACTTAAAACGCCATATCGAATCTCATTTCTATGTTTCATGGTAAGATATAATATTATTTGCGAAGTGTGATGTATTCCTCGTCTACACTTCAAATGAATGTAAATGCGACACTTCCTTGCAAGGAAATAGCGATTGCAGATGTCTACGTCTCGTAGCAATAGAGTTCATATGTTCTTAAAACGCGATATCGCATCTCAATTCTATGTTTCATGGTAAGATATAACGTGATTTGCGAAGTGTTATGTATTCCTTGTCTACACTTCAAATGAATGTGAATGCGATACTTCCTCGCTAGGAAATAGCGTCTGCAGATGTCTAGGTGTCGTAGCAATAGAGTTCTAATGCTTCTTAAAACGCGATATCGCATCTCATTTCTATCTTTCATGATAAGATATAATATTCATTGCGAAGTGTTATGCATTCCTCGTCTACGATTCAAATGGATGTAAATGCGACACTTCCTTGCTAGGAAGTGGAGTTTGCAGATGTCTACGTATCGAAGCAATACAGTTCAAATGCTTCTCAAAACGAGATATTCAATCTCATATCTATGTTTCCTGATAAGATATAATATTCATTGCGAAGTGTTATGCATTCCTCGACTACGATTCAAATGAATGTAAATGCGACACTTCCTTGCAAGGAAATAGCGTTTGCAGATGTCTACGTATCGTAGCAATAGAGTTCTTATGATTCTTAAAACGCGATATCGCATCTCGTTTCTATGTTTCATGGTAAGATATAATATGATTTGCGAAGTATTGTGTATTCCTCGTCTACACTTCAAATGAATGTGAATGCGACACTTCCTCGCGAGGAAATAGCGTTTGCAGATGTCTACGTATCGTAGCAATAGCTTTCTAATGCTACTTAAAACGCGATATCGAATCTCATTTCTATGTTTCATGCTAAGATGTAATATTCATTGCGAAGTGTTATGTATTCCACGCCTACACTTCAAATGAATATAAATGCGACACTTCCTCGCTAGGAAATGGCGTTTGCAGATGTCTACGTATCGTAGCAATAGAGTTCTAATGCTTCTTAAAACGCGATATCGCATCTCATTTCTAAGTTTCATGGTAAGATATAATATGAATTGCGAAGTATCATGTATTCTTCGTCTACACTTCAAATTAATGTAAATGCGACTCTCCCTTGCAAGGAAATAGCGTTTGCAGATGTCTACGTATCGAAGCAATAGAGTTCAAATGCTTCCTAAAACGAGATATTGCATCTCATTTCTATGTTTCATGGTAAGATGTAATATTATTTGCGAAGTGTTATGTATTCCTCGCCTACACTTCAAATGAATGTAAATGCGACACTTCCTTGCTAGGAAATAGCGTTTGCAGATGTCTACGTATCGAAGCAATAGAGTTCAAATGCTTCTTAAAACGAGATATTGCATCTCATATCTATGTTTCATGGTAAGATATAATATGATTTGCGAAGTGTTATGTATTCCTCGTCTACACTTCAAATGAATGTAAATGCGACACTTCCTTGCAAGGAAATAGCGTTTGCAAATGTCTACCTATCGTAGCACTAGTGTTCTAATGCTTCTTAGAACGCGATGTCGCATCTCATTTCTATGTTTCATGGTAAGATATAATATGATTTGCGAAGTGTTATGTATTCCTTGTCTACGATTCAAATGAATGTAAATGCGACACTTCCTTGCTAGGAAATAGCGATTGCAGAAGTCTACGTATCGTAGCAATAGAGTTCTAATGCTTCTTAAAACGCGATATCGCATCTCATTTCTATGTTTCATGGCAAGATGTGATATTATTTGCGAAGTGTTATGTATTCCTCGCCTATACTTCAAATGAATGTAAATGCGAGACTTCTTTGCTAGGAAATAGCGTTTGCAAATGTCTACGTATCGTAGCAATAGAGTTCCTATGATTCTTAAAACGCGATATCGCATCTCATTTCTATGTTTCATGGTAAGATATAATATGATTTGCGAAGTGTTATGTATTCCTCGTCTACACTTCAAATGAATGTAAATGCGACACTTCCTTGCAAGGAAATAGCGATTGCAGATGTCTACGTCTCGTAGCAATAGAGTTCAAATGCTTCTTAAAACGAGATATTGCATCTCATATCTATGTTTCCCGATAAGATATAATATTCATTGCGAAGTGTTATGCATTCCTCGTCTACGATTCAAATGAATGTAAATGCGACACTTCCTTGCAAGGAAATAGCGTTTGCAGATGTCTACGTTTCGTAGCAATAGAGTTCTAATGCTTCTTAAAACGCGATATCGCATCTCATTTCTATGTTTCATGGTGAGATATAATATGATTTGCGAAGTGTCATGTATTCCTCGCCTACACTTCAAATGAATGTAAATGCGACACTTCCTTGCTAGGAAATAGCGTTTGCAGATGTCCACGTATCAAAGCAATAGAGTTCAAATGCTTCTTAAAACGAGATATTGCATCTCATATCTATGTTTCCTGATAAGATATAATATTCATTGCGGAGTGTTATGCATTCCTCGTCTACGATTCAAATGAACGTAAATGCGACACTTCCTTGCAAGGAAATAGCGTTTGCAGATGTCTACGTTTCGTAGCAATAGAGTTCTAATGCTTCTTAAAACGCGATATCGCATCTCATTTCTATGTTTCATGGTTAGATATAATATGATTTGCGAAGTGTTATGTATTCCTCGTCTACACATCAACTAAATGTGAATGCGCACTTCCTTGCAAGGAAATAGCGTTTGCAGATGTCTACGTATGGTAGCAATAGAGTTCTAATGCTTCTTAAAACGCGATATCGCATCTCATTTCTATGTTTCATGGTAAGATATAACACGATTTGCGAAGTATTGTGTATTCCTCGTCTACACTTCAAATGAATGTGAATGCGATACTTCCTCGTTAGAAAATAGCGTTTGCAGATGTCTACGTATCGTAGCAATAGCTTTCTAATGCTACTTAAAACGCCATATCGAATCTCATTTCTATGTTTCATGGTAAGATATAATATGATTTGCGAAGTGTGATGTATTCCTCGTCTACACTTCAAATGAATGTAAATGCGACACTTCCTTGCAAGGAAATAGCGATTGCAGATGTCTACGTCTCGTAGCAATAGAGTTCATATGTTCTTAAAACGCGATATCGCATCTCAATTCTATGTTTCATGGTAAGATATAACGTGATTTGCGAAGTGTTATGTATTCCTTGTCTACACTTCAAATGAATGTGAATGCGATACTTCCTCGCTAGGAAATAGCGTCTGCAGATGTCTAGGTGTCGTAGCAATAGAGTTCTAATGCTTCTTAAAACGCGATATCGCATCTCATTTCTATCTTTCATGATAAGATATAATATTCATTGCGAAGTGTTATGCATTCCTCGTCTACGATTCAAATGGATGTAAATGCGACACTTCCTTGCTAGGAAGTGGAGTTTGCAGATGTCTACGTATCGAAGCAATACAGTTCAAATGCTTCTCAAAACGAGATATTCAATCTCATATCTATGTTTCCTGATAAGATATAATATTCATTGCGAAGTGTTATGCATTCCTCGACTACGATTCAAATGAATGTAAATGCGACATTTCCTTGCAAGGAAATAGCGTTTGCAGATGTCTACGTATCGTAGCAATAGAGTTCTTATGATTCTTAAAACGCGATATCGCATCTCGTTTCTATGTTTCATGGTAAGATATAATATGATTTGCGAAGTATTGTGTATTCCTCGTCTACACTTCAAATGAATGTGAATGCGACACTTCCTCGCGAGGAAATAGCGTTTGCAGATGTCTACGTATCGTAGCAATAGCTTTCTAATGCTACTTAAAACGCGATATCGAATCTCATTTCTATGTTTCATGCTAAGATGTAATATTCATTGCGAAGTGTTATGTATTCCACGCCTACACTTCAAATGAATATAAATGCAACACTTCCTCGCTAGGAAATGGCGTTTGCAGATGTCTACGTATCGTAGCAATAGAGTTCTAATGCTTCTTAAAACGCGATATCGCATCTCATTTCTAAGTTTCATGGTAAGATATAATATGAATTGCGAAGTATCATGTATTCTTCGTCTACACTTCAAATTAATGTAAATGCGACTCTCCCTTGCAAGGAAATAGCGTTTGCAGATGTCTACGTATCGAAGCAATAGAGTTCAAATGCTTCCTAAAACGAGATATTGCATCTCATTTCTATGTTTCATGGTAAGATGTAATATTATTTGCGAAGTGTTATGTATTCCTCGCCTACACTTCAAATGAATGTAAATGCGACACTTCCTTGCTAGGAAATAGCGTTTGCAGATGTCTACGTATCGAAGCAATAGAGTTCAAATGCTTCTTAAAACGAGATATTGCATCTCATATCTATGTTTCATGGTAAGATATAATATGATTTGCGAAGTGTTATGTATTCCTCGTCTACACTTCAAATGAATGTAAATGCGACACTTCCTTGCAAGGAAATAGCGTTTGCAGATGTCTACGTTTCGTAGCAGTAGAGTTCTAATGCTTCTTAAAACGCGATATCGCATCTCATTTCTATGTTTCATGGTGAGATATAATATGATTTGCGAAGTGTCATGTATTCCTCGCCTACACTTCAAATGAATGTAAATGCGACACTTCCTTGCTAGGAAATAGCGTTTGCAGATGTCCACGTATCAAAGCAATAGAGTTCAAATGCTTCTTAAAACGAGATATTGCATCTCATATCTATGTTTCCTGATAAGATATAATATTCATTGCGAAGTGTTATGCATTCCTCGTCTACGATTCAAATGAACGTAAATGCGACACTTCCTTGCAAGGAAATAGCGTTTGCAGATGTCTACGTTTCGTAGCAATAGAGTTCTAATGCTTCTTAAAACGCGATATCGCATCTCATTTCTATGTTTCATGGTTAGATATAATATGATTTGCGAAGTGTTATGTATTCCTCGTCTACACATCAACTAAATGTGAATGCGCACTTCCTTGCAAGGAAATAGCGTTTGCAGATGTCTACGTATTGTAGCAATAGAGTTCTAATGCTTCTTAAAACGCGATATCGCATCTCATTTCTATGTTTCATGGTAAGATATAACACGATTTGCGAAGTATTGTGTATTCCTCGTCTACACTTCAAATGAATGTGAATGCGATACTTCCTCGTTAGAAAATAGCGTTTGCAGATGTCTACGTATCGTAGCAATAGCTTTCTAATGCTACTTAAAACGCCATATCGAATCTCATTTCTATGTTTCATGGTAAGATATAATATGATTTGCGAAGTGTGATGTATTCCTCGTCTACACTTCAAATGAATGTAAATGCGACACTTCCTTGCAAGGAAATAGCGATTGCAGATGTCTACGTCTCGTAGCAATAGAGTTCATATGTTCTTAAAACGCGATATCGCATCTCAATTCTATGTTTCATGGTAAGATATAACGTGATTTGCGAAGTGTTATGTATTCCTTGTCTACACTTCAAATGAATGTGAATGCGATACTTCCTCGCTAGGAAATAGCGTCTGCAGATGTCTAGGTGTCGTAGCAATAGAGTTCTAATGCTTCTTAAAACGCGATATCGCATCTCATTTCTATCTTTCATGATAAGATATAATATTCATTGCGAAGTGTTATGCATTCCTCGTCTACGATTCAAATGGATGTAAATGCGACACTTCCTTGCTAGGAAGTGGAGTTTGCAGATGTCTACGTATCGAAGCAATACAGTTCAAATGCTTCTCAAAACGAGATATTCAATCTCATATCTATGTTTCCTGATAAGATATAATATTCATTGCGAAGTGTTATGCATTCCTCGACTACGATTCAAATGAATGTAAATGCGACACTTCCTTGCAAGGAAATAGCGTTTGCAGATGTCTACGTATCGTAGCAATAGAGTTCTTATGCTTCTTAAAACGCGATATCGCATCTCATTTCTATGTTTCGTAGTAAGATATAATATGATTTGCGAAGTGTGATGTATTCCTCGTCTACACTTCAAATGAATGTAAATGCGACACTTCCTTGCAAGGAAATAGCGATTGCAGATGTCTACGTCTCGTAGCAATAGAGTTCATATGTTCTTAAAACGCGATATCGCATCTCAATTCTATGTTTCATGGTAAGATATAACATGATTTGCGAAGTGTTATGTATTCCTTGTCTACACTTCAAATGAATGTGAATGCGATACTTCCTCGCTTGGAAATAGCGTCTGCAGATGTCTAGGTATCGTAGCAATAGAGTTCTAATGCTTCTTAAAACGCGATATCGCATCTCATTTCTATGTTTCATGGTAAGATATAATATGGTTTGCGAAGTGTGATGTATTCATCGTCTACACTTCAAATGAATGTAAATGCGACACTTCCTTGCAAGGAAATAGCGATTGCAGATGTCTACGTCTCGTAGCAATAGAGTTCATATGTTCTTAAAACGCGATATCGCATCTCAATTCTATGTTTCATGGTAAGATATAACATGATTTGCGAAGTGTTATGTATTCCTTGTCTACACTTCAAATGAATGTGAATGCGATACTTCCTCGCTAGGAAATAGCGTCTGCAGATGTCTAGGTATCGTAGCAATAGAGTTCTAATGCTTCTTAAAACGCGATATCGCATCTCAAATCTATGTTTCATGGTAAGATATAACATGATTTGCGAAGTATTGTGTATTCCTCGTCTACACTTCAAATGAATGTGAATGCGATACTTCCTCGCTAGGAAATAGCGTTTGCAGATGTCTACGTATCGTAGCAATAGCTTTCTAATGCTACTTAAAACGCCATATCGAATCTCATTTCTATGTTTCATGGTAAGATATAATATGATTTGCGAAGTGTGATGTATTCCTCGTCTACACTTCAAATGAATGTAAATGCGACACTTCCTTCCAAGAAAATAGCGATTGCAGATGTCTACGTCTCGTAGCAATAGAGTTCATATGTTCTTAAAACGCGATATCGCATCTCAATTCTATGTTTCATGGTAAGATATAACGTGATTTGCGAAGTGTTATGTATTCCTTGTCTACACTTCAAATGAATGTGAATGCGATACTTCCTCGCTAGGAAATAGCGTCTGCAGATGTCTAGGTATCGTAGCAATAGAGTTCTAATGCTTCTTAAAACGCGATATCGCATCTCATTTCTATGTTTCAAGGTAAGATGTAATATTATTTGCGAAGTGTTATGTATTCCTCGCCTATACTTCAAATGAATGTAAATGCGAGACTTCTTTGCTAGGAAATAGCGTTTGCAAATGTCTACCTATCGTAGCAATAGTGTTCAAATGCTTCCTAAAACGAGATATTGCATCTCATATCTATGTTTCATGATAAGATATAATATTCATTGCGAAGTGTTTTGCATTCCTCGTCAACGATTCAAATGGATGTAAATGCGACACTTCCTTGCTAGGAAATAGCGTTTGCAGATGTCTACGTATCGAAGCAATAGCGTTCAAATGCTTCTTAAAACAAGATATCGCATCTCAATTCTATATTTCATGATAAGATGTAATATTCATTGCGAAGTGTCATGCATTCCTCGTCTACGATTCAAATGAATGTAAATGCGACACTTCCTTGCAAGGAAATAGCGTTTGCGGATGTCTACGTATCGTAGCAATAGAGTTCTTATGCTTCTTAAAACGCGATATCGCATCTCATTTCTATGTTTCATAGCAAGATATAATATGATTTGCGAAGTGTTATGTATTCCTCGTCTACACTTCAAATGAATGTAAATGCGACACTTCTTTGCTAGGAAATAGCGTTTGCAAATGTCTACCTATCGTGGCAATAGTGTTCTAATGCTCCTTAAAACGCGATATCGCATCTCATTTCTATGTTTCATGGTAAGATATAACATGATTTGCGAAGTGTCATGTATTCCTCGTCTACACTACAAATGAATGTAAATGCGACACTTCCTTGCTAGGAAATAGCGTCTGCAGATGTCTAGGTATCGTAGCAATAGAGTTCTAATGCTTCTTAAAACGCGATATTGCATCTCATATCTATGTTTCCTGATAAGATATAATATTCATTGCGAAGTGTTATGCATTCCTCGTCTACGATTCAAATGAATGTAAATGCGACATTTCCTTGCAAGGAAATAGCGCTTGCAGATGTCAACGTATCGTAGCAATAGAGTTCTAATGCTTCTTAAAACGCGATATCGCATCTCATTTCTATGTTTCATGGTAAGATATAATATGATTTGCGATGTGTGATGTATTCCTCGTCTACACTTCAAATGAATGTAAATGCGACACTTCCTTGCAAGGAAATAGCGATTGCAGATGTCTACGTCTCGTAGCAATAGAGTTCATATGTTCTTAAAACGCAATATCGCATCTCAATTCTATGTTTCATTATAAGATATAACATGATTTGCGAAGTGTTATGTATTCCTTGTCTACACTTCAAATGAATGTGAATGCGATACTTCCTCGCTAGGAAATAGCGTCTGCAGATATCTAGGTATCGTAGCAATAGAGTTCTAATGCTTCTTAAAACGCGATATCGCATCTCATTTCTATGTTTCATGGTAAGATATAATATGATTTGCGAAGTGTGATGTATTCCTCGTCTACACTTCAAATGAATGTAAATGCGACACTTCCTTGCAAGGAAATAGCGATTGCAGATGTCTACGTCTCGTAGCAATAGAGTTCATATGTTCTTAAAACGCGATATCGCATCTCAATTCTATGTTTCATGGTAAGATATAACATGATTTGCGAAGTGTTATGTATTCCTTGTCTACACTTCAAATGAATGTGAATGCGATACTTCCTCGCTAGGAAATAGCGTCTACAGATGTCTAGGTATCGTAGCAATAGAGTTCTAATGCTTCTTCAAACGCGATATCGCATCTCATTTCTATGTTTCATGGTAAGATATAAAATGATTTGCGAAGTGTGATGTATTCCTCGTCTACACTTCAAATGAATGTAAATGCGACACTTCCTTGCAAGGAAATAGCGATTGCAGATGTTTCCGTCTCGTAGCAATAGAGTTCATATGTTCTTAAAACGCGATATCGCATCTCAATTCTATGTTTCATGGTAAGATATAACATGATTTGCGAAGTGTTATGTATTCCTTGTCTACACTTCAAATGAATGTGAATGCGATACTTCCTCGCTAGGAAATAGCGTCTGCAGATGTCTAGGTATCGTAGCAGTAGAGTTCTAATGCATCTTAAAACGCGATATCGCATCTCATTTCTATGTTTCATGGTGAGATATAATATGATTTGCGAAGTGTCATGTATTCCTCGCCTACACTTCAAATGAATGTAAATGCGACACTTCCTTGCTAGGAAATAGCGTTTGCAGATGTCTACGTATCGAAGCAATAGAGTTCAAATGCTTCTTAAAACGAGATATTGCATCTCATATCTATGTTTCCCGATAAGATATAATATTCATTGCGAAGTGTTATGCATTCCTCGTCTACGATTCAAATGAATGTAAATGCGACACTTCCTTGCAAGGAAATAGCGTTTGCAGATGTCTACGTTTCGTAGCAATAGAGTTCTAATGCTTCTTAAAACGCGATATCGCATCTCATTTCTATGTTTCATGGTGAGATATAATATGATTTGCGAAGTGTCATGTATTCCTCGCCTACACTTCAAATGAATGTAAATGCGACACTTCCTTGCTAGGAAATAGCGTTTGCAGATGTCCACGTATCAAAGCAATAGAGTTCAAATGCTTCTTAAAACGCGATATCGCATCTCATTTCTATGTTTCATGGTGAGATATAATATGATTTGCGAAGTGTCATGTATTCCTCGCCTACACTTCAAATGAATGTAAATGCGACACTTCCTTGCTAGGAAATAGCGTTTGCAGATGTCCACGTATCAAAGCAATAGAGTTCAAATGCTTCTTAAAACGAGATATTGCATCTCATATCTATGTTTCCTGATAAGATATAATATTCATTGCGAAGTGTTATGCATTCCTCGTCTACGATTCAAATGAACGTAAATGCGACACTTCCTTGCAAGGAAATAGCGTTTGCAGATGTCTACGTTTCGTAGCAATAGAGTTCTAATGCTTCTTAAAACGCGATATCGCATCTCATTTCTATGTTTCATGGTTAGATATAATATGATTTGCGAAGTGTTATGTATTCCTCGTCTACACATCAACTAAATGTGAATGCGCACTTCCTTGCAAGGAAATAGCGTTTGCAGATGTCTACGTATTGTAGCAATAGAGTTCTAATGCTTCTTAAAACGCGATATCGCATCTCATTTCTATGTTTCATGGTAAGATATAACACGATTTGCGAAGTATTGTGTATTCCTCGTCTACACTTCAAATGAATGTGAATGCGATACTTCCTCGTTAGAAAATAGCGTTTGTAGATGTCTACGTATCGTAGCAATAGCTTTCTAATGCTACTTAAAACGCCATATCGAATCTCATTTCTATGTTTCATGGTAAGATATAATATGATTTGCGAAGTGTGATGTATTCCTCGTCTACACTTCAAATGAATGTAAATGCGACACTTCCTTGCAAGGAAATAGCGATTGCAGATGTCTACGTCTCGTAGCAATAGAGTTCATATGTTCTTAAAACGCGATATCGCATCTCAATTCTATGTTTCATGGTAAGATATAACGTGATTTGCGAAGTGTTATGTATTCCTTGTCTACACTTCAAATGAATGTGAATGCGATACTTCCTCGCTAGGAAATAGCGTCTGCAGATGTCTAGGTGTCGTAGCAATAGAGTTCTAATGCTTCTTAAAACGCGATATCGCATCTCATTTCTATCTTTCATGATAAGATATAATATTCATTGCGAAGTGTTATGCATTCCTCGTCTACGATTCAAATGGATGTAAATGCGACACTTCCTTGCTAGGAAGTGGAGTTTGCAGATGTCTACGTATCGAAGCAATACAGTTCAAATGCTTCTCAAAACGAGATATTCAATCTCATATCTATGTTTCCTGATAAGATATAATATTCATTGCGAAGTGTTATGCATTCCTCGACTACGATTCAAATGAATGTAAATGCGACACTTCCTTGCAAGGAAATAGCGTTTGCAGATGTCTACGTATCGTAGCAATAGAGTTCTTATGATTCTTAAAACGCGATATCGCATCTCGTTTCTATGTTTCATGGTAAGATATAATATGATTTGCGAAGTGTGATGTATTCCTCGTCTACACTTCAAATGAATGTAAATGCGACACTTCCTTGCAAGGAAATAGCGATTGCAGATGTCTACGTCTCGTAGCAATAGAGTTCATATGTTCTTAAAACGCGATATCGCATCTCAATTCTATGTTTCATGGTAAGATATAACATGATTTGCGAAGTGTTATGTATTCCTTGTCTACACTTCAAATGAATGTGAATGCGATACTTCCTCGCTAGGAAATAGCGTCTACAGATGTCTAGGTATCGTAGCAATAGAGTTCTAATGCTTCTTCAAACGCGATATCGCATCTCATTTCTATGTTTCATGGTAAGATATAACATGATTTGCGAAGTATTGTTTATTCCTCGTCTACACTTCAAATGAATGTGAATGCGATACTTCCTCGCTAGGAAATAGCGTTTGCAGATGTCTACGTATCGTAGCAATAGCTTTCTAATGCTACTTAAAACGCCATATCGAATCTCATTTCTATGTTTCATGGTAAGATATAATATGATTTGCGAAGTGTGATGTATTCCTCGTCTACACTTCAAATGAATGTAAATGCGACACTTCCTTGCAAGGAAATAGCGATTGCAGATGTCTACGTCTCGTAGCAATAGAGTTCATATGTTCTTAAAACGCGATATCGCATCTCAATTCTATGTTTCATGGTAAGATATAACGTGATTTGCGAAGTGTTATGTATTCCTTGTCTACACTTCAAATGAATGTGAATGCGATACTTCCTCGCTAGGAAATAGCGTCTGCAGATGTCTAGGTATCGTAGCAATAGAGTTCTAATGCTTCTTCAAACGCGATATCGCATCTCATTTCTATGTTTCATGGTAAGAT
Source organism: Xylocopa sonorina (assembly GCF_050948175.1). Lineage (NCBI taxonomy): Eukaryota > Metazoa > Arthropoda > Insecta > Hymenoptera > Apidae > Xylocopa > Xylocopa sonorina. The sequence continues at coordinate 48,426 of NW_027490496.1, read as the reverse complement.
ATAACATGATTTGCGAAGTATTGTTTATTCCTCGTCTACACTTCAAATGAATGTGAATGCGATACTTCCTCGCTAGGAAATAGCGTTTGCAGATGTCTACGTATCGTAGCAATAGCTTTCTAATGCTACTTAAAACGCCATATCGAATCTCATTTCTATGTTTCATGGTAAGATATAATATGATTTGCGAAGTGTGATGTATTCCTCGTCTACACTTCAAATGAATGTAAATGCGACACTTCCTTGCAAGGAAATAGCGATTGCAGATGTCTACGTCTCGTAGCAATAGAGTTCATATGTTCTTAAAACGCGATATCGCATCTCAATTCTATGTTTCATGGTAAGATATAACGTGATTTGCGAAGTGTTATGTATTCCTTGTCTACACTTCAAATGAATGTGAATGCGATACTTCCTCGCTAGGAAATAGCGTCTGCAGATGTCTAGGTATCGTAGCAATAGAGTTCTAATGCTTCTTAAAACGCGATATCGCATCTCATTTCTATGTTTCATGGTAAGATATAAAATGATTTGCGAAGTGTGATGTATTCCTCGTCTACACTTCAAACGAATGTAAATGCGACACTTCCTTGCAAGGAAATAGCGATTGCAGATGTTTCCGTCTCGTAGCAATAGAGTTCATATGTTCTTAAAACGCGATATCGCATCTCAATTCTATGTTTCATGGTAAGATATAACATGATTTGCGAAGTGTTATGTATTCCTTGTCTACACTTCAAATGAATGTGAATGCGATACTTCCTCGCTAGGAAATAGCGTCTGCAGATGTCTAGGTATCGTAGCAGTAGAGTTCTAATGCATCTTAAAACGCGATATCGCATCTCATTTCTATGTTTCATGGTGAGATATAATATGATTTGCGAAGTGTCATGTATTCCTCGCCTACACTTCAAATGAATGTAAATGCGACACTTCCTTGCTAGGAAATAGCGTTTGCAGATGTCTACGTATCGAAGCAAAAGAGTTCAAATGCTTCTTAAAACGAGATATTGCATCTCATATCTATGTTTCCCGATAAGATATAATATTCATTGCGAAGTGTTATGCATTCCTCGTCTACGATTCAAATGAATGTAAATGCGACACTTCCTTGCAAGGAAATAGCGTTTGCAGATGTCTACGTTTCGTAGCAATAGAGTTCTAATGCTTCTTAAAACGCGATATCGCATCTCATTTCTATGTTTCATGGTGAGATATAATATGATTTGCGAAGTGTCATGTATTCCTCGCCTACACTTCAAATGAATGTAAATGCGACACTACCTTGCTAGGAAATAGCGTTTGCAGATGTCCACGTATCAAAGCAATAGAGTTCAAATGCTTCTTAAAACGAGATATTGCATCTCATATCTATGTTTCCTGATGAGATATAATATTCATTGCGAAGTGTTATGCATTCCTCGTCTACGATTCAAATGAACGTAAATGCGACACTTCCTTGCAAGGAAATAGCGTTTGCAGATGTCTACGTTTCGTAGCAATAGAGTTCTAATGCTTCTTAAAACGCGATATCGCATCTCATTTCTATGTTTCATGGTTAGATATAATATGATTTGCGAAGTGTTATGTATTCCTCGTCTACACATCAACTAAATGTGAATGCGCACTTCCTTGCAAGGAAATAGCGTTTGCAGATGTCTACGTATTGTAGCAATAGAGTTCTAATGCTTCTTAAAACGCGATATCGCATCTCATTTCTATGTTTCATGGTAAGATATAACACGATTTGCGAAGTATTGTGTATTCCTCGTCTACACTTCAAATGAATGTGAATGCGATACTTCCTCGTTAGAAAATAGCGTTTGCAGATGTCTACGTATCGTAGCAATAGCTTTCTAATGCTACTTAAAACGCCATATCGAATCTCATTTCTATGTTTCATGGTAAGATATAATATGATTTGCGAAGTGTGATGTATTCCTCGTCTACACTTCAAATGAATGTAAATGCGACACTTCCTTGCAAGGAAATAGCGATTGCAGATGTCTACGTCTCGTAGCAATAGAGTTCATATGTTCTTAAAACGCGATATCGCATCTCAATTCTATGTTTCATGGTAAGATATAACGTGATTTGCGAAGTGTTATGTATTCCTTGTCTACACTTCAAATGAATGTGAATGCGATACTTCCTCGCTAGGAAATAGCGTCTGCAGATGTCTAGGTGTCGTAGCAATAGAGTTCTAATGCTTCTTAAAACGCGATATCGCATCTCATTTCTATCTTTCATGATAAGATATAATATTCATTGCGAAGTGTTATGCATTCCTCGTCTACGATTCAAATGGATGTAAATGCGACACTTCCTTGCTAGGAAGTGGAGTTTGCAGATGTCTACGTATCGAAGCAATACAGTTCAAATGCTTCTCAAAACGAGATATTCAATCTCATATCTATGTTTCCTGATAAGATATAATATTCATTGCGAAGTGTTATGCATTCCTCGACTACGATTCAAATGAATGTAAATGCGACACTTCCTTGCAAGGAAATAGCGTTTGCAGATGTCTACGTATCGTAGCAATAGAGTTCTTATGATTCTTAAAACGCGATATCGCATCTCGTTTCTATGTTTCATGGTAAGATATAATATGATTTGCGAAGTATTGTGTATTCCTCGTCTACACTTCAAATGAATGTGAATGCGACACTTCCTCGCGAGGAAATAGCGTTTGCAGATGTCTACGTATCGTAGCAATAGCTTTCTAATGCTACTTAAAACGCGATATCGAATCTCATTTCTATGTTTCATGCTAAGATGTAATATTCATTGCGAAGTGTTATGTATTCCACGCCTACACTTCAAATGAATATAAATGCGACACTTCCTCGCTAGGAAATGGCGTTTGCAGATGTCTACGTATCGTAGCAATAGAGTTCTAATGCTTCTTAAAACGCGATATCGCATCTCATTTCTAAGTTTCATGGTAAGATATAATATGAATTGCGAAGTATCATGTATTCTTCGTCTACACTTCAAATTAATGTAAATGCGACTCTCCCTTGCAAGGAAATAGCGTTTGCAGATGTCTACGTATCGAAGCAATAGAGTTCAAATGCTTCCTAAAACGAGATATTGCATCTCATTTCTATGTTTCATGGTAAGATGTAATATTATTTGCGAAGTGTTATGTACTCCTCGCCTACACTTCAAATGAATGTAAATGCGACACTTCCTTGCTAGGAAATAGCGTTTGCAGATGTCTACGTATCGAAGCAATAGAGTTCAAATGCTTCTTAAAACGAGATATTGCATCTCATATCTATGTTTCATGGTAAGATATAATATGATTTGCGAAGTGTTATGTATTCCTCGTCTACACTTCAAATGAATGTAAATGCGACACTTCCTTGCAAGGAAATAGCGTTTGCAAATGTCTACCTATCGTAGCAGTAGTGTTCTAATGCTTCTTAGAACGCGATGTCGCATCTCATTTCTATGTTTCATGGTAAGATATAATATGATTTGCGAAGTGTTATGTATTCCTTGTCTACGATTCAAATGAATGTAAATGCGACACTTCCTTGCTAGGAAATAGCGATTGCAGAAGTCTACGTATCGTAGCAATAGAGTTATAATGCTTCTTAAAACGCGATATCGCATCTCATTTCTATGTTTCATGGCAAGATGTGATATTATTTGCGAAGTGTTATGTATTCCTCGCCTATACTTCAAATGAATGTAAATGCGAGACTTCTTTGCTAGGAAATAGCGTTTGCATATGTCTACGTATCGTAGCAATAGAGTTCCTATGATTCTTAAAACGCGATATCGCATCTCATTTCTATGTTTCATGGTAAGATATAATATGATTTGCGAAGTGTTATGTATTCCTCGTCTACACTTCAAATGAATGTAAATGCGACACTTCCTTGCAAGGAAATAGCGATTGCAGATGTCTACGTCTCGTAGCAATAGAGTTCAAATGCTTCTTAAAACGAGATATTGCATTTCATATCTATGTTTCCCGATAAGATATAATATTCATTGCGAAGTGTTATGCATTCCTCGTCTACGATTCAAATGAATGTAAATGCGACACTTCCTTGCAAGGAAATAGCGTTTGCAGATGTCTACGTTTCGTAGCAATAGAGTTCTAATGCTTCTTAAAACGCGATATCGCATCTCATTTCTATGTTTCATGGTGAGATATAATATGATTTGCGAAGTGTCATGTATTCCTCGCCTACACTTCAAATGAATGTAAATGCGACACTTCCTTGCTAGGAAATAGCGTTTGCAGATGTCCACGTATCAAAGCAATAGAGTTCAAATGCTTCTTAAAACGAGATATTGCATCTCATATCTATGTTTCCTGATAAGATATAATATTCATTGCGAAGTGTTATGCATTCCTCGTCTACGATTCAAATGAACGTAAATGCGACACTTCCTTGCAAGGAAATAGCGTTTGCAGATGTCTACGTTTCGTAGCAATAGAGTTCTAATGCTTCTTAAAACGCGATATCGCATCTCATTTCTATGTTTCATGGTTAGATATAATATGATTTGCGAAGTGTTATGTATTCCTCGTCTACACATCAACTAAATGTGAATGCGCACTTCCTTGCAAGGAAATAGCGTTTGCAGATGTCTACGTATTGTAGCAATAGAGTTCTAATGCTTCTTAAAACGCGATATCGCATCTCATTTCTATGTTTCATGGTAAGATATAACACGATTTGCGAAGTATTGTGTATTCCTCGTCTACACTTCAAATGAATGTGAATGCGATACTTCCTCGTTAGAAAATAGCGTTTGCAGATGTCTACGTATCGTAGCAATAGCTTTCTAATGCTACTTAAAACGCCATATCGAATCTCATTTCTATGTTTCATGGTAAGATATAATATGATTTGCGAAGTGTGATGTATTCCTCGTCTACACTTCAAATGAATGTAAATGCGACACTTCCTTGCAAGGAAATAGCGATTGCAGATGTCTACGTCTCGTAGCAATAGAGTTCATATGTTCTTAAAACGCGATATCGCATCTCAATTCTATGTTTCATGGTAAGATATAACGTGATTTGCGAAGTGTTATGTATTCCTTGTCTACACTTCAAATGAATGTGAATGCGATACTTCCTCGCTAGGAAATAGCGTCTGCAGATGTCTAGGTGTCGTAGCAATAGAGTTCTAATGCTTCTTAAAACGCGATATCGCATCTCATTTCTATCTTTCATGATAAGATATAATATTCATTGCGAAGTGTTATGCATTCCTCGTCTACGATTCAAATGGATGTAAATGCGACACTTCCTTGCTAGGAAGTGGAGTTTGCAGATGTCTACGTATCGAAGCAATACAGTTCAAATGCTTCTCAAAACGAGATATTCAATCTCATATCTATGTTTCCTGATAAGATATAATATTCATTGCGAAGTGTTATGCATTCCTCGACTACGATTCAAATGAATGTAAATGCGACACTTCCTTGCAAGGAAATAGCGTTTGCAGATGTCTACGTATCGTAGCAATAGAGTTCTTATGATTCTTAAAACGCGATATCGCATCTCGTTTCTATGTTTCATGGTAAGATATAATATGATTTGCGAAGTGTGATGTATTCCTCGTCTACACTTCAAATGAATGTAAATGCGACACTTCCTTGCAAGGAAATAGCGATTGCAGATGTCTACGTCTCGTAGCAATAGAGTTCATATGTTCTTAAAACGCGATATCGCATCTCAATTCTATGTTTCATGGTAAGATATAACATGATTTGCGAAGTGTTATGTATTCCTTGTCTACACTTCAAATGAATGTGAATGCGATACTTCCTCGCTAGGAAATAGCGTCTACAGATGTCTAGGTATCGTAGCAATAGAGTTCTAATGCTTCTTCAAACGCGATATCGCATCTCATTTCTATGTTTCATGGTAAGATATAACATGATTTGCGAAGTATTGTTTATTCCTCGTCTACACTTCAAATGAATGTGAATGCGATACTTCCTCGCTAGGAAATAGCGTTTGCAGATGTCTACGTATCGTAGCAATAGCTTTCTAATGCTACTTGAAACGCCATATCGAATCTCATTTCTATGTTTCATGGTAAGATATAATATGATTTGCGAAGTGTGATGTATTCCTCGTCTACACTTCAAATGAATGTAAATGCGACACTTCCTTGCTAGGAAATAGCGTTTGCAGATGTCTACGTATCGAAGCAAAAGAGTTCAAATGCTTCTTAAAACGAGATATTGCATCTCATATCTATGTTTCCCGATAAGATATAATATTCATTGCGAAGTGTTATGCATTCCTCGTCTACGATTCAAATGAATGTAAATGCGACACTTCCTTGCAAGGAAATAGCGTTTGCAGATGTCTACGTTTCGTAGCAATAGAGTTCTAATGCTTCTTAAAACGCGATATCGCATCTCATTTCTATGTTTCATGGTGAGATATAATATGATTTGCGAAGTGTCATGTATTCCTCGCCTACACTTCAAATGAATGTAAATGCGACACTTCCTTGCTAGGAAATAGCGTTTGCAGATGTCCACGTATCAAAGCAATAGAGTTCAAATGCTTCTTAAAACGAGATATTGCATCTCATATCTATGTTTCCTGATAAGATATAATATTCATTGCGAAGTGTTATGCATTCCTCGTCTACGATTCAAATGAACGTAAATGCGACACTTCCTTGCAAGGAAATAGCGTTTGCAGATGTCTACGTTTCGTAGCAATAGAGTTCTAATGCTTCTTAAAACGCGATATCGCATCTCATTTCTATGTTTCATGGTTAGATATAATATGATTTGCGAAGTGTTATGTATTCCTCGTCTACACATCAACTAAATGTGAATGCGCACTTCCTTGCAAGGAAATAGCGTTTGCAGATGTCTACGTATTGTAGCAATAGAGTTCTAATGCTTCTTAAAACGCGATATCGCATCTCATTTCTATGTTTCATGGTAAGATATAACACGATTTGCGAAGTATTGTGTATTCCTCGTCTACACTTCAAATGAATGTGAATGCGATACTTCCTCGTTAGAAAATAGCGTTTGCAGATGTCTACGTATCGTAGCAATAGCTTTCTAATGCTACTTAAAACGCCATATCGAATCTCATTTCTATGTTTCATGGTAAGATATAATATGATTTGCGAAGTGTGATGTATTCCTCGTCTACACTTCAAATGAATGTAAATGCGACACTTCCTTGCAAGGAAATAGCGATTGCAGATGTCTACGTCTCGTAGCAATAGAGTTCATATGTTCTTAAAACGCGATATCGCATCTCAATTCTATGTTTCATGGTAAGATATAACGTGATTTGCGAAGTGTTATGTATTCCTTGTCTACACTTCAAATGAATGTGAATGCGATACTTCCTCGCTAGGAAATAGCGTCTGCAGATGTCTAGGTGTCGTAGCAATAGAGTTCTAATGCTTCTTAAAACGCGATATCGCATCTCATTTCTATCTTTCATGATAAGATATAATATTCATTGCGAAGTGTTATGCATTCCTCGTCTACGATTCAAATGGATGTAAATGCGACACTTCCTTGCTAGGAAGTGGAGTTTGCAGATGTCTACGTATCGAAGCAATACAGTTCAAATGCTTCTCAAAACGAGATATTCAATCTCATATCTATGTTTCCTGATAAGATATAATATTCATTGCGAAGTGTCATGCATTCCTCGACTACGATTCAAATGAATGTAAATGCGACACTTCCTTGCAAGGAAATAGCGTTTGCAGATGTCTACGTATCGTAGCAATAGAGTTCTTATGATTCTTAAAACGCGATATCGCATCTCGTTTCTATGTTTCATGGTAAGATATAATATGATTTGCGAAGTGTGATGTATTCCTCGTCTACACTTCAAATGAATGTAAATGCGACACTTCCTTGCAAGGAAATAGCGATTGCAGATGTCTACGTCTCGTAGCAATAGAGTTCATATGTTCTTAAAACGCGATATCGCATCTCAATTCTATGTTTCATGGTAAGATATAACATGATTTGCGAAGTGTTATGTATTCCTTGTCTACACTTCAAATGAATGTGAATGCGATACTTCCTCGCTAGGAAATAGCGTCTACAGATGTCTAGGTATCGTAGCAATAGAGTTCTAATGCTTCTTCAAACGCGATATCGCATCTCATTTCTATGTTTCATGGTAAGATATAACATGATTTGCGAAGTATTGTTTATTCCTCGTCTACACTTCAAATGAATGTGAATGCGATACTTCCTCGCTAGGAAATAGCGTTTGCAGATGTCTACGTATCGTAGCAATAGCTTTCTAATGCTACTTAAAACGCCATATCGAATCTCATTTCTATGTTTCATGGTAAGATATAATATGATTTGCGAAGTGTGATGTATTCCTCGTCTACACTTCAAATGAATGTAAATGCGACACTTCCTTGCAAGGAAATAGCGATTGCAGATGTCTACGTCTCGTAGCAATAGAGTTCATATGTTCTTAAAACGCGATATCGCATCTCAATTCTATGTTTCATGGTAAGATATAACGTGATTTGCGAAGTGTTATGTATTCCTTGTCTTCACTTCAAATGAATGTGAATGCGATACTTCCTCGCTAGGAAATAGCGTCTGCAGATGTCTAGGTATCGTAGCAATAGAGTTCTAATGCTTCTTAAAACGCGATATCGCATCTCATTTCTATGTTTCATGGTAAGATATAAAATGATTTGCGAAGTGTGATGTATTCCTCGTCTACACTTCAAACGAATGTAAATGCGACACTTCCTTGCAAGGAAATAGCGATTGCAGATGTTTCCGTCTCGTAGCAATAGAGTTCATATGTTCTTAAAACGCGATATCGCATCTCAATTCTATGTTTCATGGTAAGATATAACATGATTTGCGAAGTGTTATGTATTCCTTGTCTACACTTCAAATGAATGTGAATGCGATACTTCCTCGCTAGGAAATAGCGTCTGCAGATGTCTAGGTATCGTAGCAGTAGAGTTCTAATGCATCTTAAAACGCGATATCGCATCTCATTTCTATGTTTCATGGTGAGATATAATATGATTTGCGAAGTGTCATGTATTCCTCGCCTACACTTCAAATGAATGTAAATGCGACACTTCCTTGCTAGGAAATAGCGTTTGCAGATGTGTACGTATCGAAGCAAAAGAGTTCAAATGCTTCTTAAAACGAGATATTGCATCTCATATCTATGTTTCCCGATAAGATATAATATTCATTGCGAAGTGTTATGCATTCCTCGTCTACGATTCAAATGAATGTAAATGCGACACTTCCTTGCAAGGAAATAGCGTTTGCAGATGTCTACGTTTCGTAGCAATAGAGTTCTAATGCTTCTTAAAACGCGATATCGCATCTCATTTCTATGTTTCATGGTGAGATATAATATGATTTGCGAAGTGTCATGTATTCCTCGCCTACACTTCAAATGAATGTAAATGCGACACTTCCTTGCTAGGAAATAGCGTTTGCAGATGTCCACGTATCAAAGCAATAGAGTTCAAATGCTTCTTAAAACGAGATATTGCATCTCATATCTATGTTTCCTGATAAGATATAATATTCATTGCGAAGTGTTATGCATTCCTCGTCTTCGATTCAAATGAACGTAAATGCGACACTTCCTTGCAAGGAAATAGCGTTTGCAGATGTCTACGTTTCGTAGCAATAGAGTTCTAATGCTTCTTAAAACGCGATATCGCGTCTCATTTCTATGTTTCATGGTTAGATATAATATGATTTGCGAAGTGTTATGTATTCCTCGTCTACACATCAACTAAATGTGAATGCGCACTTCCTTGCAAGGAAATAGCGTTTGCAGATGTCTACGTATTGTAGCAATAGAGTTCTAATGCTTCTTAAAACGCGATATCGCATCTCATTTCTATGTTTCATGGTAAGATATAACACGATTTGCGAAGTATTGTGTATTCCTCGTCTACACTTCAAATGAATGTGAATGCGATACTTCCTCGTTAGAAAATAGCGTTTGCAGATGTCTACGTATCGTAGCAATAGCTTTCTAATGCTACTTAAAACGCCATATCGAATCTCATTTCTATGTTTCATGGTAAGATATAATATGATTTGCGAAGTGTGATGTATTCCTCGTCTACACTTCAAATGAATGTAAATGCGACACTTCCTTGCAAGGAAATAGCGATTGCAGATGTCTACGTCTCGTAGCAATAGAGTTCATATGTTCTTAAAACGCGATATCGCATCTCAATTCTATGTTTCATGGTAAGATATAACGTGATTTGCGAAGTGTTATGTATTCCTTGTCTACACTTCAAATGAATGTGAATGCGATACTTCCTCGCTAGGAAATAGCGTCTGCAGATATCTAGGTGTCGTAGCAATAGAGTTCTAATGCTTCTTAAAACGCGATATCGCATCTCATTTCTATCTTTCATGATAAGATATAATATTCATTGCGAAGTGTTATGCATTCCTCGTCTACGATTCAAATGGATGTAAATGCGACACTTCCTTGCTAGGAAGTGGAGTTTGCAGATGTCTACGTATCGAAGCAATACAGTTCAAATGCTTCTCAAAACGAGATATTCAATCTCATATCTATGTTTCCTGATAAGATATAATATTCATTGCGAAGTGTTATGCATTCCTCGACTACGATTCAAATGAATGTAAATGCGACACTTCCTTGCAAGGAAGTAGCGTTTGCAGATGTCTACGTATCGTAGCAATAGAGTTCTTATGATTCTTAAAACGCGATATCGCATCTCGTTTCTATGTTTCATGGTAAGATATAATATGATTTGCGAAGTATTGTGTATTCCTCGTCTACACTTCAAATGAATGTGAATGCGACACTTCCTCGCGAGGAAATAGCGTTTGCAGATGTCTACGTATCGTAGCAATAGCTTTCTAATGCTACTTAAAACGCGATATCGAATCTTATTTCTATGTTTCATGCTAAGATGTAATATTCATTGCGAAGTGTTATGTATTCCACGCCTACACTTCAAATGAATATAAATGCGACACTTCCTCGCTAGGAAATGGCGTTTGCAGATGTCTACGTATCGTAGCAATAGAGTTCTAATGCTTCTTAAAACGCGATATCGCATCTCATTTCTAAGTTTCATGGTAAGATATAATATGAATTGCGAAGTGTTATGTATTCCTCGTCGACACTTCAAATGAATGTAAATGCGACACTTCCTTGCAAGGAAATAGCGTTTGCAAATGTCTACCTATCGTAGCAGTAGTGTTCTAATGCTTCTTAGAACGCGATGTCGCATCTCATTTCTATGTTTCATGGTAAGATATAATATGATTTGCGAAGTGTTATGTATTCCTTGTCTACGATTCAAATGAATGTAAATGCGACACTTCCTTGCTAGGAAATAGCGATTGCAGAAGTCTACGTATCGTAGCAATAGAGTTCTAATGCTTCTTAAAACGCGATATCGCATCTCATTTCTATGTTTCATGGCAAGATGTGATATTATTTGCGAAGTGTTATGTATTCCTCGCCTATACTTCAAATGAATGTAAATGCGAGACTTCTTTGCTAGGAAATAGCGTTTGCAAATGTCTACGTATCGTAGCAATAGAGTTCCTATGATTCTTAAAACGCGATATCGCATCTCATTTCTATGTTTCATGGTAAGATATAATATGATTTGCGAAGTGTTATGTATTCCTCGTCTACACTTCAAATGAATGTAAATGCGACACTTCCTTGCAAGGAAATAGCGATTGCAGATGTCTACGTCTCGTAGCAATAGAGTTCATATGATTCTTAAAACGCGATACCGCATCTCATTTCTATGTTTCATGGTAAGATATAACATGATTTGCGAAGTGTTATGTATTCCTTGTCTACGATTCAAATGAATGTAAATGCGACACTTCCTTGCAAGGAAATAGCGTTTGCAGATGTCAACGTATCGTAGCAATAGAGTTCTTATGATTCTTAAAACGCGATATTGCATCTCTTTTCTATGTTTCATGGTAAGATATAATATGATTTGCGAAGTGTTATGTATTCCTCGTCTACACTTCAAATGAATGTAAATGCGACACTTCTTTGCTAGGAAATAGCGTTTGCAGATGTCTACGTATCGTAGCAATAGAGTTCCTATGATTCTTAAAACGCGATATCGCATCTCATTTCTATGTTTCATGGTAAGATATAATATGATTTGCGAAGTGTTATGTATTCCTCGTCTACACTTCAAATGAATGTAAATGCGACACTTCCTTGCAAGGAAATAGCGATTGCAGATGTCTACGTCTCGTAGCAATAGAGCTCATATGATTCTTAAAACGCGATATCGCATCTCATTTCTATGTTTCATGGTAAGATATAACATGATTTGCGAAGTGTTATGTATTCCTTGTCTACACTACAAATGAATGTGAATGCGATACTTCCTCGCTAGGAAATAGCGTTTGCAGATGTCTACGTATCGTAGCAATAGCTTTCTAATGCTTCTTAAAACGCGATATCGAATCTCATTTCTATGTTTCATGGTGAGATACAATATGATTTGCGAAGTGTCATGTATTCCTCGCCTACACTTCAAATGAATGTAAATGCGACACTTCCTTGCTAGGAAATAGCGTTTGCAGATGTCTGCGTATCGAAGCAATAGAGTTCAAATGCTTCTTAAAACGAGATATTGCATCTCATATCTATGTTTCATGGTAAGATATAATATGATTTGCGAAGTGTTATGTATTCCTCGTCTACACTTCAAATGAATGTAAATGCGACACTTCCTTGCAAGGAAATAGCGTTTGCAAATGTCTACCTATCGTAGCAGTAGTGTTCTAATGCTTCTTAGAACGCGATGTCGCATCTCATTTCTATGTTTCATGGTAAGATATAATATGATTTGCGAAGTGTTATGTATTCCTCGTCTACACTTCAAATGAATGTAAATGCGACACTTCCTTGCAAGGAAATAGCGATTGCAGATGTCTACGTCTCGTAGCAATAGAGTTCATATGATTCTTAAAACGCGATATCGAATCTCATTTCTATGTTTCATGGTGAGATACAATATGATTTGCGAAGTGTCATGTATTCCTCGCCTACACTTCAAAAGAATGTAAATGCGACACTTCCTTGCTAGGAAATAGCGTTTGCAGATGTCTACGTATCGAAGCAATAGAGTTCAAATGCTTCTTAAAACGAGATATTGCATCTCATATTTATGTTTCCTGACAAGATATAATATTCATTGCGACGTGTTATGCATTCCTCGTCTACGATTCAAATGAATGTAAATGCGACATTTCCTTGCAAGGAAATAGCGTTTGCAGATGTCAACGTATCGTAGCAATAGAGTTCTTATGATTCTCAAAACGCGATATCGCATCTCATTTCTATGTTTCATGGTAAGATGTAATATGATTTGCGAAGTGTTATGTATTCCTCGTCTACACTTCAAATGAATGTAAATGCGACACTTCCTTGCAAGGAAATAGCGTTTGCAAATGTCTACCTATCGTAGCAGTAGTGTTCTAATGCTTCTTAGAACGCGATGTCGCATCTCATTTCTATGTTTCATGGTAAGATATAATATGATTTGCGAAGTGTTATGTATTCCTCGTCTACACTTCAAATGAATGTAAATGCGACACTTCCTTGCAAGGAAATAGCGTTTGCAGATGTCTACGTATCGAAGCAATGGAGTTCAAATGCTTCTTAAAACGAGATATTGCATCTCATATCTATGTTTCATGATAAGATATAATATTCATTGCGAAGTGTTATGCATTCCTCGCCTACGATTCAAATGAATGTAAATTCGACACTTCCTTGCAAGGAAATAGCGATTGCAGATGTCTACGTCTCGTAGCAATAGAGCTCATATGATTCTTAAAACGCGATATCGCATCTCATTTCTATGTTTCAAGGTAAGATATAACAAGATTTGCGAAGTGTTATGTATTCCTTGTCTACACTTCAAATTAATGTGAATGCGATACTTCCTCGCTAGGAAATAGCGTTTGCAGATGTCTACGTATCGTAGCAATAGAGTTCTAATGCTTCTTAAAACACGATATCGCATCTCATTTCTAAGTTTCATGGTAAGATATAATATGAATTGCGAAGTATCATGTATTCTTCGTCTACACTTCAAATTAATGTAAATGCGACTCTCCCTTGCAAGGAAATAGCGTTTGCAGATGTCTACGTATCGAAGCAATAGAGTTCAAATGCTTCCTAAAACGAGATATTGCATCTCATTTCTATGTTTCATGGTAAGATGTAATATTATTTGCGAAGTGTTATGTATTCCTCGCCTACACTTCAAATGAATGTAAATGCGACACTTCCTTGCTAGGAAATAGCGTTTGCAGATGTCTACGTATCGAAGCAATAGAGTTCAAATGCTTCTTAAAACGAGATATTGCATCTCATATCTATGTTTCATGGTAAGATATAATATGATTTGCGAAGTGTTATGTATTCCTCGTCTACACATCAACTAAATGTAAATGCGCACTTCCTTGCAAGGAAATAGCGTTTGCAGATGTCAACGTATCGTAGCAATAGAGTTCTTATGATTCTCAAAACGCGATATCGCATCTCATTTCTATGTTTCATGGTAAGATGTAATATGATTTGCGAAGTGTTATGTATTCCTCGTCTACACTTCAAATGAATGTAAATGCGACACTTCCTTGCAAGGAAATAGCGTTTGCAAATGTCTACCTATCGTAGCAGTAGTGTTCTAATGCTTCTTAGAACGCGATGTCGCATCTCATTTCTATGTTTCATGGTAAGATATAATATGATTTGCGAAGTGTTATGTATTCCTCGTCTACACTTCAAATGAATGTAAATGCGACACTTCCTTGCAAGGAAATAGCGTTTGCAGATGTCTACGTATCGAAGCAATAGAGTTCAAATGCTTCTTAAAACGAGATATTGCATCTCATATCTATGTTTCATGATAAGATATAATATTCATTGCGAAGTGTTATGCATTCCTCGCCTACGATTCAAATGAATGTAAATGCGACACTTCCTTGCTAGGAAATAGCGATTGCAGAAGTCTACGTATCGTAGCAATAGAGTTCTAATGCTTCTTAAATCGCGATATCGCATCTCATTTCTATGTTTCATGGTAAGATGTAATATTATTTGCGAAGTGTTATGTATTCCTCGCCTATACTTCGAACGAATATAAATGCGAGACTTCTTTGCTAGGAAATAGCGTTTGCAAATGTCTACCTATCGTAGCAATAGTGTTCTAATGCTTCTTAAAACGCGATATCGTATCTCATTTCTATGTTTCATGGTAAGATATAATATGATTTGCGAAGCGTTATGTATTCCTCGTCTACACATCAACTAAATGTAAATGCGCACTTCCTTGCAAGGAAATAGCGTTTGCAGATGTCAACGTATCGTAGCAATAGAGTTCTTATGGTTCTTAAAACGCGATATCGCATCTCATTTCTATGTTTCATGGTAAAATATAATATGATTTGCGAAGTGTTATGTATTCCTCGTCTACACTTCAAATGAATGTAAATGCGACACTTCCTTGCAAGGAAATAGCGATTGCAGATGTCTACGTCTCGTAGCAATAGAGCTCATATGATTCTTAAAACGCGATATCGCATCTCATTTCTATGTTTCAAGGTAAGATATAACAAGATTTGCGAAGTGTTATGTATTCCTTGTCTACACTTCAAATTAATGTGAATGCGATACTTCCTCGCTAGGAAATAGCGTTTGCAGATGTCTACGTATCGTAGCAATAGCTTTCTAATGCTTCTTAAAACGCGATATCGTATCTCATTTCTATGTTTCATGGTAAGATATAATATGATTTCCGAAGTGATATGTATTCCTCGTCTACACATCAACTAAATGTAAATGCGCACTTCCTTGCAAGGAAATAGCGTTTGCAGATGTCAACGTATCGTAGCAATAGAGTTCTTATGATTCTCAAAACGCGATATCGCATCTCATTTCTATGTTTCATGGTAAGATGTAATATGATTTGCGAAGTGTTATGTATTCCTCGTCTACACTTCAAATGAATGTAAATGCGACACTTCCTTGCAAGGAAATAGCGTTTGCAGATGTCTACGTATCGAAGCAATAGAGTTCAAATGCTTCTTAAAACGAGATATTGCATCTCATATCTATGTTTCATGATAAGATATAATATTCATTGCGAAGTGTTATGCATTCCTCGCCTACGATTCAAATGAATGTAAATGCGACACTTCCTTGCTAGGAAATAGCGATTGCAGAAGTCTACGTATCGTAGCAATAGAGTTCTAATGCTTCTTAAAACGCGATATCGCATCTCATTTCTATGTTTCATGGTAAGATGTAATATTATTTGCGAAGTGTTATGTATTCCTCGCCTATACTTCGAACGAATGTAAATGCGAGACTTCTTTGCTAGGAAATAGCGTTTGCAAATGTCTACCTATCGTAGCAGTAGTGTTCTAATGCTTCTTAAAACGCGATATCGTATCTCATTTCTATGTTTCATGGTAAGATATAATATGATTTGCGAAGCGTTATGTATTCCTCGTCTACACATCAACTAAATGTAAATGCGCACTTCCTTGCAAGGAAATAGCGTTTGCAGATGTCAACGTATCGTAGCAATAGAGTTCTTATGGTTCTTAAAACGCGATATCGCATCTCATTTCTATGTTTCATGGTAAAATATAATATGATTTGCGAAGTGTTATGTATTCCTCGTCTACACTTCAAATGAATGTAAATGCGACACTTCCTTGCAAGGAAATAGCGATTGCAGATGTCTACGTCTCGTAGCAATAGAGCGCATATGATTCTTAAAATGCGATATCGCATCTCATTTCTAAGTTTCATGGTAAGATATAACAAGATTTGCGAAGTGTTATGTATTCCTTGTCTACACTTCAAATGAATGTGAATGCGATACTTCCTCGCTGGGAAATAGCGTTTGCAGATGTCTACGTATCGTAGCAATAGCTTTCTAATGCTTCTTAAAACGCGAAATCGAATCTCATTTCTATGTTTCATGGTGAGATACAATATGATTTGCGAAGTGTCATGTATTCCTCGCCTACACTTCAAAAGAATGTAAATGCGACACTTCCTTGCTAGGAAATAGCGTTTGCAGATGTCTACGTATCGAAGCAATAGAGTTCAAATGCTTCTTAAAACGAGATATTGCATCTCATATTTATGTTTCCTGATAAGATATAATATTCATTGCGACGTGTTATGCATTCCTCGTCTACGATTCAAATGAATGTAAATGCGACATTTCCTTGCAAGGAAATAGCGTTTGCAGAAGTCTACGTATCGTAGCAATAGAGTTCTAATGCTTCTTAGAACGCGATGTCGCATCACATTTCTATGTTTCATGGTAAGATATAATACGATTTGCGAAGTGTTATGTATTCCTCGTCTACACTTCAAATGAATGTAAATGCGACACTTCCTTGCAAGGAAATAGCGTTTGCAAATGTCTACCTATCGTAGCAGTAGTGTTCTAATGCTTCTTAGAACGCGACGTCGCATCTCATTTCTATGTTTCATGGTAAGATATAATATGATTTGCGAAGTGTTATGTATTCCTCGTCTACACTTCAAATGAATGTAAATGCGACACTTCCTTGCAAGGAAATAGCGTTTGCAGATGTCTACGTATCGAAGCAATAGAGTTCAAATGCTTCTTAAAACGAGATATTGCATCTCATATCTATGTTTCATGATAAGATATAATATTCATTGCGAAGTGTTATGCATTCCTCGCCTACGATTCAAATGAATGTAAATGCGACACTTCCATGCTAGGAAATAGCGATTGCAGAAGTCTACGTATCGTAGCAATAGAGTTCTAATGCTTCTTAAAACGCGATATCGCATCTCATTTCTATGTTTCATGGTAAGATGTAATACTATTTGCGAAGTGTTATGTATTCCTCGCCTATACTTCAAATGAATGTAAATGCGAGACTTCCTTGCAAGGAAATAGCGTTTGCAGATGTCAACGTATCGTAGCAATAGAGTTCTTATGGTTCTTAAAACGCGATATCGCATCTCATTTCTATGTTTCATGGTAAAATATAATATGATTTGCGAAGTGTTATGTATTCCTCGTCTACACTTCAAATGAATGTAAATGCGACACTTCCTTGCAAGGAAATAGCGTTTGCAAATGTCCACCTATCGTAGCAGTAGTGTTCTAATGCTTCTTAGAACGCGATGTCGCATCTCATTTCTATGTTTCATGGTAAGATATAATATGATTTGCGAAGTGTTATGTATTCCTCGTCTACACTTCAAATGAATGTAAATGCGACACTTCCTTGCAAGGAAATAGCGATTGCAGATGTCTACGTCTCGTAGCAATAGAGTTCATATGATTCTTAAAACGCGATATCGAATCTCATTTCTATGTTTCATGGTGAGATACAATATGATTTGCGAAGTGTCATGTATTCCTCGCCTACACTTCAAAAGAATGTAAATGCGACACTTCCTTGCTAGGAAATAGCGTTTGCAGATGTCTACGTATCGAAGCAATAGAGTTCAAATGCTTCTTAAAACGAGATATTGCATCTCATATTTATGTTTCCTGATAAGATATAATATTCATTGCGACGTGTTATGCATTCCTCGTCTACGATTCAAATGAATGTAAATGCGACATTTCCTTGCAAGGAAATAGCGTTTGCAGAAGTCTACGTATCGTAGCAATAGAGTTCTAATGCTTCTTAGAACGCGATGTCGCATCTCATTTCTATGTTTCATGGTAAGATATAATATGATTTGCGAAGTGTTATGTATTCCTCGTCTACACTTCAAATGAATGTAAATGCGACACTTCCTTGCAAGGAAATAGCGTTTGCAAATGTCTACCTATCGTAGCAGTAGTGTTCTAATGCTTCTTAGAACGCGACGTCGCATCTCATTTCTATGTTTCATGGTAAGATATAATATGATTTGCGAAGTGTTATGTATTCCTCGTCTACACTTCAAATGAATGTAAATGCGACACTTCCTTGCAAGGAAATAGCGTTTGCAGATGTCTACGTATCGAAGCAATAGAGTTCAAATGCTTCTTAAAACGAGATATTGCATCTCATATCTATGTTTCATGATAAGATATAATATTCATTGCGAAGTGTTATGCATTCCTCGCCTACGATTCAAATGAATGTAAATGCGACACTTCCTTGCTAGGAAATAGCGATTGCAGAAGTCTACGTATCGTAGCAATAGAGTTCTAATGCTTCTTAAAACGCGATATCGCATCTCATTTCTATGTTTCATGGTAAGATGTAATACTATTTGCGAAGTGTTATGTATTCCTCGCCTATACTTCAAATGAATGTAAATGCGAGACTTCTTTGCTAGGAAATAGCTTTTGCAAATGTCTACCTATCGTAGCAGTAGTGTTCTAATGCTTCTTAAAACGCGATATCGTATCTCATTTCTATGTTTCATGGTAAGATATAATATGATTTCCGAAGTGTTATGTATTCCTCGTCTACACATCAACTAAATGTAAATGCGCACTTCCTTGCAAGGAAATAGCGTTTGCAGATGTCAACGTATCGTAGCAATAGAGTTCTTATGATTCTCAAAACGCGATATCGCATCTCATTTCTATGTTTCATGGTAAGATGTAATATGATTTGCGAAGTGTTATGTATTCCTCGTCTACACTTCAAATGAATGTAAATGCGACACTTCCTTGCAAGGAAATAGCGTTTGCAAATGTCTACCTATCGTAGCAGTAGTGTTCTAATGCTTCTTAGAACGCGATGTCGCATCTCATTTCTATGTTTCATGGTAAGATATAATATGATTTGCGAAGTGTTATGTATTCCTCGTCTACACTTCAAATGAATGTAAATGCGACACTTCCTTGCAAGGAAATAGCGTTTGCATATGTCTACGTATCGAAGCAAAAGAGTTCAAATGCTTCTTAAAACGAGATATTGCATCTCATATCTATGTTTCATGATAAGATATAATATTCATTGCGAAGTGTTATGCATTCCTCGCCTACGATTCAAATGAATGTAAATGCGACACTTCCTTGCTAGGAAATAGCGATTGCAGAAGTCTACGTATCGTAGCAATAGAGTTCTAATGCTTCTTAAATCGCGATATCGCATCTCATTTCTATGTTTCATGGTAAGATGTAATATTATTTGCGAAGTGTTATGTATTCCTCGCCTATACTTCGAACGAATGTAAATGCGAGACTTCTTTGCTAGGAAATAGCGTTTGCAAATGTCTACCTATCGTAGCAATAGTGTTCTAATGCTTCTTAAAACGCGATATCGTATCTCATTTCTATGTTTCATGGTAAGATATAATATGATTTGCGAAGCGTTATGTATTCCTCGTCTACACATCAACTAAATGTAAATGCGCACTTCCTTGCAAGGAAATAGCGTTTGCAGATGTCAACGTATCGTAGCAATAGAGTTCTTATGGTTCTTAAAACGCGATATCGCATCTCATTTCTATGTTTCATGGTAAAATATAATATGATTTGCGAAGTGTTATGTATTCCTCGTCTACACTTCAAATGAATGTAAATGCGACACTTCCTTGCAAGGAAATAGCGATTGCAGATGTCTACGTCTCGTAGCAATAGAGCTCATATGATTCTTAAAACGCGATATCGCATCTCATTTCTATGTTTCAAGGTAAGATATAACAAGATTTGCGAAGTGTTATGTATTCCTTGTCTACACTTCAAATTAATGTGAATGCGATACTTCCTCGCTAGGAAATAGCGTTTGCAGATGTCTACGTATCGTAGCAATAGCTTTCTAATGCTTCTTAAAACGCGATATCGAATCTCATTTCTATGTTTCATGGTGAGATACAATATGATTTGCGAAGTGTCATGTATTCCTCGCCTACACTTCAAAAGAATGTAAATGCGACACTTCCTTGCTAGGAAATAGCGTTTGCAGATGTCTACGTATCGAAGCAATAGAGTTCAAATGCTTCTTAAAACGAGATATTGCATCTCATATTTATGTTTCCTGATAAGATATAATATTCATTGCGACGTGTTATGCATTCCTCGTCTACGATTCAAATGAATGTAAATGCGACATTTCCTTGCAAGGAAATAGCGTTTGCAGAAGTCTACGTATCGTAGCAATAGAGTTCTAATGCTTCTTAGAACGCGATGTCGCATCTCATTTCTATGTTTCATGGTAAGATATAATATGATTTGCGAAGTGTTATGTATTCCTCGTCTACACTTCAAATGAATGTAAATGCGACACTTCCTTGCAAGGAAATAGCGTTTGCAAATGTCTACCTATCGTAGCAGTAGTGTTCTAATGCTTCTTAGAACGCGACGTCGCATCTCATTTCTATGTTTCATGGTAAGATATAATATGATTTGCGAAGTGTTATGTATTCCTCGTCTACACTTCAAATGAATGTAAATGCGACACTTCCTTGCAAGGAAATAGCGTTTGCAGATGTCTACGTATCGAAGCAATAGAGTTCAAATGCTTCTTAAAACGAGATATTGCATCTCATATCTATGTTTCATGATAAGATATAATATTCATTGCGAAGTGTTATGCATTCCTCGCCTACGATTCAAATGAATGTAAATGCGACACTTCCTTGCTAGGAAATAGCGATTGCAGAAGTCTACGTATCGTAGCAATAGAGTTCTAATGCTTCTTAAAACGCGATATCGCATCTCATTTCTATGTTTCATGGTAAGATGTAATACTATTTGCGAAGTGTTATGTATTCCTCGCCTATACTTCAAATGAATGTAAATGCGAGACTTCTTTGCTAGGAAATAGCTTTTGCAAATGTCTACCTATCGTAGCAGTAGTGTTCTAATGCTTCTTAAAACGCGATATCGTATCTCATTTCTATGTTTCATGGTAAGATATAATATGATTTCCGAAGTGTTATGTATTCCTCGTCTACACATCAACTAAATGTAAATGCGCACTTCCTTGCAAGGAAATAGCGTTTGCAGATGTCAACGTATCGTAGCAATAGAGTTCTTATGATTCTCAAAACGCGATATCGCATCTCATTTCTATGTTTCATGGTAAGATGTAATATGATTTGCGAAGTGTTATGTATTCCTCGTCTACACTTCAAATGAATGTAAATGCGACACTTCCTTGCAAGGAAATAGCGTTTGCAAATGTCTACCTATCGTAGCAGTAGTGTTCTAATGCTTCTTAGAACGCGATGTCGCATCTCATTTCTATGTTTCATGGTAAGATATAATATGATTTGCGAAGTGTTATGTATTCCTCGTCTACACTTCAAATGAATGTAAATGCGACACTTCCTTGCAAGGAAATAGCGTTTGCATATGTCTACGTATCGAAGCAATAGAGTTCAAATGCTTCTTAAAACGAGATATTGCATCTCATATCTATGTTTCATGATAAGATATAATATTCATTGCGAAGTGTTATGCATTCCTCGCCTACGATTCAAATGAATGTAAATGCGACACTTCCTTGCTAGGAAATAGCGATTGCAGAAGTCTACGTATCGTAGCAATAGAGTTCTAATGCTTCTTAAATCGCGATATCGCATCTCATTTCTATGTTTCATGGTAAGATGTAATATTATTTGCGAAGTGTTATGTATTCCTCGCCTATACTTCGAACGAATGTAAATGCGAGACTTCTTTGCTAGGAAATAGCGTTTGCAAATGTCTACCTATCGTAGCAATAGTGTTCTAATGCTTCTTAAAACGCGATATCGTATCTCATTTCTATGTTTCATGGTAAGATATAATATGATTTGCGAAGCGTTATGTATTCCTCGTCTACACATCAACTAAATGTAAATGCGCACTTCCTTGCAAGGAAATAGCGTTTGCAGATGTCAACGTATCGTAGCAATAGAGTTCTTATGGTTCTTAAAACGCGATATCGCATCTCATTTCTATGTTTCATGGTAAAATATAATATGATTTGCGAAGTGTTATGTATTCCTCGTCTACACTTCAAATGAATGTAAATGCGACACTTCCTTGCAAGGAAATAGCGATTGCAGATGTCTACGTCTCGTAGCAATAGAGCTCATATGATTCTTAAAACGCGATATCGCATCTCATTTCTATGTTTCAAGGTAAGATATAACAAGATTTGCGAAGTGTTATGTATTCCTTGTCTACACTTCAAATTAATGTGAATGCGATACTTCCTCGCTAGGAAATAGCGTTTGCAGATGTCTACGTATCGTAGCAATAGCTTTCTAATGCTTCTTAAAACGCGATATCGAATCTCATTTCTATGTTTCATGGTGAGATACAATATGATTTGCGAAGTGTCATGTATTCCTCGCCTACACTTCAAAAGAATGTAAATGCGACACTTCCTTGCTAGGAAATAGCGTTTGCAGATGTCTACGTATCGAAGCAATAGAGTTCAAATGCTTCTTAAAACGAGATATTGCATCTCATATTTATGTTTCCTGATAAGATATAATATTCATTGCGACGTGTTATGCATTCCTCGTCTACGATTCAAATGAATGTAAATGCGACATTTCCTTGCAAGGAAATAGCGTTTGCAGAAGTCTACGTATCGTAGCAATAGAGTTCTAATGCTTCTTAGAACGCGATGTCGCATCTCATTTCTATGTTTCATGGTAAGATATAATATGATTTGCGAAGTGTTATGTATTCCTCGTCTACACTTCAAATGAATGTAAATGCGACACTTCCTTGCAAGGAAATAGCGTTTGCAAATGTCTACCTATCGTAGCAGTAGTGTTCTAATGCTTCTTAGAACGCGACGTCGCATCTCATTTCTATGTTTCATGGTAAGATATAATATGATTTGCGAAGTGTTATGTATTCCTCGTCTACACTCCAAACGAATGTAAATGCGACACTTCCTTGCAAGGAAATAGCGTTTGCAGATGTCTACGTATCGAAGCAATAGAGTCCAAATGCTTCTTAAAACGAGATATTGCATCTCATATCTATGTTTCATGATAAGATATAATATTCATTGCGAAGTGTTATGCATTCCTCGCCTACGATTCAAATGAATGTAAATGCGACACTTCCTTGCTAGGAAATAGCGATTGCAGAAGTCTACGTATCGTAGCAATAGAGTTCTAATGCTTCTTAAAACGCGATATCGCATCTCATTTCTATGTTTCATGGTAAGATGTAATACTATTTGCGAAGTGTTATGTATTCCTCGCCTATACTTCAAATGAATGTAAATGCGAGACTTCTTTGCTAGGAAATAGCTTTTGCAAATGTCTACCTATCGTAGCAGTAGTGTTCTAATGCTTCTTAAAACGCGATATCGTATCTCATTTCTATGTTTCATGGTAAGATATAATATGATTTCCGAAGTGATATGTATTCCTCGTCTACACATCAACTAAATGTAAATGCGCACTTCCTTGCAAGGAAATAGCGTTTGCAGATGTCAACGTATCGTAGCAATAGAGTTCTTATGATTCTCAAAACGCGATATCGCATCTCATTTCTATGTTTCATGGTAAGATGTAATATGATTTGCGAAGTGTTATGTATTCCTCGTCTACACTTCAAATGAATGTAAATGCGACACTTCCTTGCAAGGAAATAGCGTTTGCAGATGTCTACGTATCGAAGCAATAGAGTTCAAATGCTTCTTAAAACGAGATATTGCATCTCATATCTATGTTTCATGATAAGATATAATATTCATTGCGAAGTGTTATGCATTCCTCGCCTACGATTCAAATGAATGTAAATGCGACACTTCCTTGCTAGGAAATAGCGATTGCAGAAGTCTACGTATCGTAGCAATAGAGTTCTAATGCTTCTTAAAACGCGATATCGCATCTCATTTCTATGTTTCATGGTAAGATGTAATATTATTTGCGAAGTGTTATGTATTCCTCGCCTATACTTCGAACGAATGTAAATGCGAGACTTCTTTGCTAGGAAATAGCGTTTGCAAATGTCTACCTATCGTAGCAATAGTGTTCTAATGCTTCTTAAAACGCGATATCGTATCTCATTTCTTTGTTTCATGGTAAGATATAATATGATTTGCGAAGCGTTATGTATTCCTCGTCTACACATCAACTAAATGTAAATGCGCACTTCCTTGCAAGGAAGTAGCGTTTGCAGATGTCAACGTATCGTAGCAATAGAGTTCTTATGGTTCTTAAAACGCGATATCGCATCTCATTTCTATGTTTCATGGTAAAATATAATATGATTTGCGAAGTGTTATGTATTCCTCGTCTACACTTCAAATGAATGTAAATGCGACACTTCCTTGCAAGGAAATAGCGTTTGCAGATGTCTACGTATCGAAGCAATAGAGTTCAAATGCTTCTTAAAACGAGATATTGCATCTCATATCTATGTTTCATGATAAGATATAATATTCATTGCGAAGTGTTATGCATTCCTCGCCTACGATTCAAATGAATGTAAATGCGACACTTCCTTGCTAGGAAATAGCGATTGCAGAAGTCTACGTATCGTAGCAATAGAGTTCTAATGCTTCTTAAAACGCGATATCGCATCTCATTTCTATGTTTCATGGTAAGATGTAATATTATTTGCGAAGTGTTATGTATTCCTCGCCTATACTTCGAATGAATGTAAATGCGAGACTTCTTTGCTAGGAAATAGCTTTTGCAAATGTCTACCTATCGTAGCAGTAGTGTTCTAATGCTTCTTAAAACGCGATATCGTATCTCATTTCTATGTTTCATGGTAAGATATAATATGATTTGCGAAGCGTTATGTATTCCTCGTCTACACATCAACTAAATGTAAATGCGCACTTCCTTGCAAGGAAATAGCGTTTGCAGATGTCAACGTATCGTAGCAATAGAGTTCTTATGGTTCTTAAAACGCGATATCGCATCTCATTTCTATGTTTCATGGTAAAATATAATATGATTTGCGAATTGTTATGTATTCCTCGTCTACACTTCAAATGAATGTAAATGCGACACTTCCTTGCAAGGAAATAGCGATTGCAGATGTCTACGTCTCGTAGCAATAGAGCTCATATGATTCTTAAAACGCGATATCGCATCTCATTTCTATGTTTCATGGTAAGATATAACAAGATTTGCGAAGTGTTATGTATTCCTTGTCTACACTTCAAATGAATGTGAATGCGATACTTCCTCGCTAGGAAATAGCGTTTGCAGATGTCTACGTATCGTAGCAATAGCTTTCTAATGCTTCTTAAAACGCGAAATCGAATCTCATTTCTATGTTTCATGGTGAGATACAATATGATTTGCGAAGTGTCATGTATTCCTCGCCTACACTTCAAAAGAATGTAAATGCGACACTTCCTTGCTAGGAAATAGCGTTTGCAGATGTCTACGTATCGAAGCAATAGAGTTCAAATGCTTCTTAAAACGAGATATTGCATCTCATATTTATGTTTCCTGATAAGATATAATATTCATTGCGACGTGTTATGCATTCCTCGTCTACGATTCAAATGAATGTAAATGCGACATTTCCTTGCAAGGAAATAGCGTTTGCAGAAGTCTACGTATCGTAGCAATAGAGTTCTAATGCTTCTTAGAACGCGATGTCGCATCACATTTCTATGTTTCATGGTAAGATATAATACGATTTGCGAAGTGTTATGTATTCCTCGTCTACACTTCAAATGAATGTAAATGCGACACTTCCTTGCAAGGAAATAGCGTTTGCAAATGTCTACCTATCGTAGCAGTAGTGTTCTAATGCTTCTTAGAACGCGACGTCGCATCTCATTTCTATGTTTCATGGTAAGATATAATATGATTTGCGAAGTGTTATGTATTCCTCGTCTACACTTCAAATGAATGTAAATGCGACACTTCCTTGCAAGGAAATAGCGTTTGCAGATGTCTACGTATCGAAGCAATAGAGTTCAAATGCTTCTTAAAACGAGATATTGCATCTCATATCTATGTTTCATGATAAGATATAATATTCATTGCGAAGTGTTATGCATTCCTCGCCTACGATTCAAATGAATGTAAATGCGACACTTCCATGCTAGGAAATAGCGATTGCAGAAGTCTACGTATCGTAGCAATAGAGTTCTAATGCTTCTTAAAACGCGATATCGCATCTCATTTCTATGTTTCATGGTAAGATGTAATACTATTTGCGAAGTGTTATGTATTCCTCGCCTATACTTCAAATGAATGTAAATGCGAGACTTCCTTGCAAGGAAATAGCGTTTGCAGATGTCAACGTATCGTAGCAATAGAGTTCTTATGGTTCTTAAAACGCGATATCGCATCTCATTTCTATGTTTCATGGTAAAATATAATATGATTTGCGAAGTGTTATGTATTCCTCGTCTACACTTCAAATGAATGTAAATGCGACACTTCCTTGCAAGGAAATAGCGATTGCAGATGTCTACGTCTCGTAGCAATAGAGCTCATATGATTCTTAAAACGCGATATCGCATCTCATTTCTATGTTTCATGGTAAGATATAACAAGATTTGCGAAGTGTTATGTATTCCTTGTCTACACTTCAAATGAATGTGAATGCGATACTTCCTCGCTAGGAAATAGCGTTTGCAGATGTCTACATATCGTAGCAATAGCTTTCTAATGCTTCTTAAAACGCGATATCGAATCTCATTTCTATGTTTCATGGTGAGATACAATATGATTTGCGAAGTGTCATGTATTCCTCGCCTACACTTCAAAAGAATGTAAATGCGACACTTCCTTGCTAGGAAATAGCGTTTGCAGATGTCTACATATCGAAGCAATAGAGTTCAAATGCTTCTTAAAACGAGATATTGCATCTCATATTTATGTTTCCTGATAAGATATAATATTCATTGCGACGTGTTATGCATTCCTCGTCTACGATTCAAATGAATGTAAATGCGACATTTCCTTGCAAGGAAATAGCGTTTGCAGAAGTCTACGTATCGTAGCAATAGAGTTCTAATGCTTCTTAGAACGCGACGTCGCATCTCATTTCTATGTTTCATGGTAAGATATAATATGATTTGCGAAGTGTTATGTATTCCTCGTCTACACTCCAAACGAATGTAAATGCGACACTTCCTTGCAAGGAAATAGCGTTTGCAGATGTCTACGTATCGAAGCAATAGAGTCCAAATGCTTCTTAAAACGAGATATTGCATCTCATATCTATGTTTCATGATAAGATATAATATTCATTGCGAAGTGTTATGCATTCCTCGCCTACGATTCAAATGAATGTAAATGCGACACTTCCTTGCTAGGAAATAGCGATTGCAGAAGTCTACGTATCGTAGCAATAGAGTTCTAATGCTTCTTAAAACGCGATATCGCATCTCATTTCTATGTTTCATGGTAAGATGTAATACTATTTGCGACGTGTTATGTATTCCTCGCCTATACTTCAAATGAATGTAAATGCGAGACTTCTTTGCTAGGAAATAGCTTTTGCAAATGTCTACCTATCGTAGCAGTAGTGTTCTAATGCTTCTTAAAACGCGATATCGTATTTCATTTCTATGTTTCATGGTAAGATATAATATGATTTCCGAAGTGATATGTATTCCTCGTCTACACATCAACTAAATGTAAATGCGCACTTCCTTGCAAGGAAATAGCGTTTGCAGATGTCAACGTATCGTAGCAATAGCGTTCTTATGATTCTCAAAACGCGATATCGCATCTCATTTCTATGTTTCATGGTAAGATGTAATATGATTTGCGAAGTGTTATGTATTCCTCGTCTACACTTCAAATGAATGTAAATGCGACACTTCCTTGCAAGGAAATAGCGTTTGCAGATGTCTACGTATCGAAGCAATAGAGTTCAAATGCTTCTTAAAACGAGATATTGCATCTCATATCTATGTTTCATGATAAGATATAATATTCATTGCGAAGTGTTATGCATTCCTCGCCTACGATTCAAATGAATGTAAATGCGACACTTCCTTGCTAGGAAATAGCGATTGCAGAAGTCTACGTATCGTAGCAATAGAGTTCTAATGCTTCTTAAAACGCGATATCGCATCTCATTTCTATGTTTCATGGTAAGATGTAATATTATTTGCGAAGTGTTATGTATTCCTCGCCTATACTTCGAACGAATGTAAATGCGAGACTTCTTTGCTAGGAAATAGCGTTTGCAAATGTCTACCTATCGTAGCAATAGTGTTCTAATGCTTCTTAAAACGCGATATCGTATCTCATTTCTTTGTTTCATGGTGAGATATAATATGATTTGCGAAGCGTTATGTATTCCTCGTCTACACATCAACTAAATGTAAATGCGCACTTCCTTGCAAGGAAGTAGCGTTTGCAGATGTCAACGTATCGTAGCAATAGAGTTCTTATGGTTCTTAAAACGCGATATCGCATCTCATTTCTATGTTTCATGGTAAAATATAATATGATTTGCGAAGTGTTATGTATTCCTCGTCTACACTTCAAATGAATGTAAATGCGACACTTCCTTGCAAGGAAATAGCGATTGCAGATGTCTACGTCTCGTAGCAATAGAGCTCATATGATTCTTAAAACGCGATATCGCATCTCATTTCTATGTTTCATGGTAAGATATAACAAGATTTGCGAAGTGTTATGTATTCCTTGTCTACACTTCAAATGAATGTGAATGCGATACTTCCTCGCTAGGAAATAGCGTTTGCAGATGTCTACGTATCGTAGCAATAGCTTTCTAATGCTTCTTAAAACGCGATATCGAATCTCATTTCTATGTTTCATGGTGAGATACAATATGATTTGCGAAGTGTCATGTATTCCTCGCCTACACTTCAAAAGAATGTAAATGCGACACTTCCTTGCTAGGAAATAGCGTTTGCAGATGTCTACGTATCGAAGCAATAGAGTTCAAATGCTTCTTAAAACGAGATATTGCATCTCATATTTATGTTTCCTGATAAGATATAATATTCATTGCGACGTGTTATGCATTCCTCGTCTACGATTCAAATGAATGTAAATGCGACATTTCCTTGCAAGGAAATAGCGTTTGCAGAAGTCTACGTATCGTAGCAATAGAGTTCTAATGCTTCTTAGAACGCGATGTCGCATCTCATTTCTATGTTTCATGGTAAGATATAATATTCATTGCGAAGTGTTATGCATTCCTCGCCTACGATTCAAATGAATGTAAATGCGACACTTCCTTGCTAGGAAATAGCGATTGCAGAAGTCTACGTATCGTAGCAATAGAGTTCTAATGCTTCTTAAAACGCGATATCGCATCTCATTTCTATGTTTCATGGTAAGATGTAATATTATTTGCGAAGTGTTATGTATTCCTCGCCTATACTTCGAACGAATGTAAATGCGAGACTTCTTTGCTAGGAAATAGCGTTTGCAAATGTCTACCTATCGTAGCAATAGTGTTCTAATGCTTCTTAAAACGCGATATCGTATCTCATTTCTTTGTTTCATGGTAAGATATAATATGATTTGCGAAGCGTTATGTATTCCTCGTCTACACATCAACTAAATGTAAATGCGCACTTCCTTGCAAGGAAGTAGCGTTTGCAGATGTCAACGTATCGTAGCAATAGAGTTCTTATGGTTCTTAAAACGCGATATCGCATCTCATTTCTATGTTTCATGGTAAAATATAATATGATTTGCGAAGTGTTATGTATTCCTCGTCTACACTTCAAATGAATGTAAATGCGACACTTCCTTGCAAGGAAATAGCGATTGCAGATGTCTACGTCTCGTAGCAATAGAGCTCATATGATTCTTAAAACGCGATATCGCATCTCATTTCTATGTTTCATGGTAAGATATAACAAGATTTGCGAAGTGTTATGTATTCCTTGTCTACACTTCAAATGAATGTGAATGCGATACTTCCTCGCTAGGAAATAGCGTTTGCAGATGTCTACGTATCGTAGCAATAGCTTTCTAATTCTTCTTAAAACGCGATATCGAATCTCATTTCTATGTTTCATGGTGAGATACAATATGATTTGCGAAGTGTCATGTATTCCTCGCCTACACTTCAAAAGAATGTAAATGCGACACTTCCTTGCTAGGAAATAGCGTTTGCAGATGTCTACGTATCGAAGCAATAGAGTTCAAATGCTTCTTAAAACGAGATATTGCATCTCATATTTATGTTTCCTGATAAGATATAATATTCATTGCGACGTGTTATGCATTCCTCGTCTACGATTCAAATGAATGTAAATGCGACATTTCCTTGCAAGGAAATAGCGTTTGCAGAAGTCTACGTATCGTAGCAATAGAGTTCTAATGCTTCTTAGAACGCGATGTCGCATCTCATTTCTATGTTTCATGGTAAGATATAATATGATTTGCGAAGTGTTATGTATTCCTCGTCTACACTTCAAATGAATGTAAATGCGACACTTCCTTGCAAGGAAATAGCGTTTGCAGATGTCTACGTATCGAAGCAATAGAGTTCAAATGCTTCTTAAAACGAGATATTGCATCTCATATCTATGTTTCATGATAAGATATAATATTCATTGCGAAGTGTTATGCATTCCTCGCCTACGATTCAAATGAATGTAAATGCGACACTTCCTTGCTAGGAAATAGCGATTGCAGAAGTCTACGTATCGTAGCAATAGAGTTCTAATGCTTCTTAAAACGCGATATCGCATCTCATTTCTATGTTTCATGGTAAGATGTAATATTATTTGCGAAGTGTTATGTATTCCTCGCCTATACTTCGAATGAATGTAAATGCGAGACTTCTTTGCTAGGAAATAGCTTTTGCAAATGTCTACCTATCGTAGCAGTAGTGTTCTAATGCTTCTTAAAACGCGATATCGTATCTCATTTCTATGTTTCATGGTAAGATATAATATGATTTGCGAAGCGTTATGTATTCCTCGTCTACACATCAACTAAATGTAAATGCGCACTTCCTTGCAAGGAAATAGCGTTTGCAGATGTCAACGTATCGTAGCAATAGAGTTCTTATGGTTCTTAAAACGCGATATCGCATCTCATTTCTATGTTTCATGGTAAAATATAATATGATTTGCGAAGTGTTATGTATTCCTCGTCTACACTTCAAATGAATGTAAATGCGACACTTCCTTGCAAGGAAATAGCGATTGCAGATGTCTACGTCTCGTAGCAATAGAGCTCATATGATTCTTAAAACGCGATATCGCATCTCATTTCTATGTTTCATGGTAAGATATAACAAGATTTGCGAAGTGTTATGTATTCCTTGTCTACACTTCAAATGAATGTGAATGCGATACTTCCTCGCTAGGAAATAGCGTTTGCAGATGTCTACGTATCGTAGCAATAGCTTTCTAATGCTTCTTAAAACGCGAAATCGAATCTCATTTCTATGTTTCATGGTGAGATACAATATGATTTGCGAAGTGTCATGTATTCCTCGCCTACACTTCAAAAGAATGTAAATGCGACACTTCCTTGCTAGGAAATAGCGTTTGCAGATGTCTACGTATCGAAGCAATAGAGTTCAAATGCTTCTTAAAACGAGATATTGCATCTCATATTTATGTTTCCTGATAATATATAATATTCATTGCGACGTGTTATGCATTCCTCGTCTACGATTCAAATGAATGTAAATGCGACATTTCCTTGCAAGGAAATAGCGTTTGCAGAAGTCTACGTATCGTAGCAATAGAGTTCTAATGCTTCTTAGAACGCGATGTCGCATCACATTTCTATGTTTCATGGTAAGATATAATACGATTTGCGAAGTGTTATGTATTCCTCGTCTACACTTCAAATGAATGTAAATGCGACACTTCCTTGCAAGGAAATAGCGTTTGCAAATGTCTACCTATCGTAGCAGTAGTGTTCTAATGCTTCTTAGAACGCGACGTCGCATCTCATTTCTATGTTTCATGGTAAGATATAATATGATTTGCGAAGTGTTATGTATTCCTCGTCTACACTTCAAATGAATGTAAATGCGACACTTCCTTGCAAGGAAATAGCGTTTGCAGATGTCTACGTCTCGTAGCAATAGAGCTCATATGATTCTTAAAACGCGATATCGCATCTCATTTCTATGTTTCATGGTAAGATATAACAAGATTTGCGAAGTGTTATGTATTCCTTGTCTACACTTCAAATGAATGTGAATGCGATACTTCCTCGCTAGGAAATAGCGTTTGCAGATGTCTACGTATCGTAGCAATAGCTTTCTAATGCTTCTTAAAACGCGATATCGAATCTCATTTCTATGTTTCATGGTGAGATACAATATGATTTGCGAAGTGTCATGTATTCCTCGCCTACACTTCAAAAGAATGTAAATGCGACACTTCCTTGCTAGGAAATAGCGTTTGCAGATGTCTACGTATCGAAGCAATAGAGTTCAAATGCTTCTTAAAACGAGATATTGCATCTCATATTTATGTTTCCTGATAAGATATAATATTCATTGCGACGTGTTATGCATTCCTCGTCTACGATTCAAATGAATGTAAATGCGACATTTCCTTGCAAGGAAATAGCGTTTGCAGAAGTCTACGTATCGTAGCAATAGAGTTCTAATGCTTCTTAGAACGCGATGTCGCATCTCATTTCTATGTTTCATGGTAAGATATAATATGATTTGCGAAGTGTTATGTATTCCTCGTCTACACTTCAAATGAATGTAAATGCGACACTTCCTTGCAAGGAAATAGCGTTTGCAGATGTCTACGTATCGAAGCAATAGAGTTCAAATGCTTCTTAAAACGAGATATTGCATCTCATATCTATGTTTCATGATAAGATATAATATTCATTGCGAAGTGTTATGCATTCCTCGCCTACGATTCAAATGAATGTAAATGCGACACTTCCTTGCTAGGAAATAGCGATTGCAGAAGTCTACGTATCGTAGCAATAGAGTTCTAATGCTTCTTAAAACGCGATATCGCATCTCATTTCTATGTTTCATGGTAAGATGTAATATTATTTGCGAAGTGTTATGTATTCCTCGCCTATACTTCGAATGAATGTAAATGCGAGACTTCTTTGCTAGGAAATAGCTTTTGCAAATGTCTACCTATCGTAGCAGTAGTGTTCTAATGCTTCTTAAAACGCGATATCGTATCTCATTTCTATGTTTCATGGTAAGATATAATATGATTTGCGAAGCGTTATGTATTCCTCGTCTACACATCAACTAAATGTAAATGCGCACTTCCTTGCAAGGAAATAGCGTTTGCAGATGTCAACGTATCGTAGCAATAGAGTTCTTATGGTTCTTAAAACGCGATATCGCATCTCATTTCTATGTTTCATGGTAAAATATAATATGATTTGCGAAGTGTTATGTATTCCTCGTCTACACTTCAAATGAATGTAAATGCGACACTTCCTTGCAAGGAAATAGCGATTGCAGATGTCTACGTCTCGTAGCAATAGAGCTCATATGATTCTTAAAACGCGATATCGCATCTCATTTCTATGTTTCATGGTAAGATATAACAAGATTTGCGAAGTGTTATGTATTCCTTGTCTACACTTCAAATGAATGTGAATGCGATACTTCCTCGCTAGGAAATAGCGTTTGCAGATGTCTACGTATCGTAGCAATAGCTTTCTAATGCTTCTTAAAACGCGAAATCGAATCTCATTTCTATGTTTCATGGTGAGATACAATATGATTTGCGAAGTGTCATGTATTCCTCGCCTACACTTCAAAAGAATGTAAATGCGACACTTCCTTGCTAGGAAATAGCGTTTGCAGATGTCTACGTATCGAAGCAATAGAGTTCAAATGCTTCTTAAAACGAGATATTGCATCTCATATTTATGTTTCCTGATAATATATAATATTCATTGCGACGTGTTATGCATTCCTCGTCTACGATTCAAATGAATGTAAATGCGACATTTCCTTGCAAGGAAATAGCGTTTGCAGAAGTCTACGTATCGTAGCAATAGAGTTCTAATGCTTCTTAGAACGCGATGTCGCATCACATTTCTATGTTTCATGGTAAGATATAATACGATTTGCGAAGTGTTATGTATTCCTCGTCTACACTTCAAATGAATGTAAATGCGACACTTCCTTGCAAGGAAATAGCGTTTGCAAATGTCTACCTATCGTAGCAGTAGTGTTCTAATGCTTCTTAGAACGCGACGTCGCATCTCATTTCTATGTTTCATGGTAAGATATAATATGATTTGCGAAGTGTTATGTATTCCTCGTCTACACTTCAAATGAATGTAAATGCGACACTTCCTTGCAAGGAAATAGCGTTTGCAGATGTCTACGTCTCGTAGCAATAGAGCTCATATGATTCTTAAAACGCGATATCGCATCTCATTTCTATGTTTCATGGTAAGATATAACAAGATTTGCGAAGTGTTATGTATTCCTTGTCTACACTTCAAATGAATGTGAATGCGATACTTCCTCGCTAGGAAATAGCGTTTGCAGATGTCTACGTATCGTAGCAATAGCTTTCTAATGCTTCTTAAAACGCGATATCGAATCTCATTTCTATGTTTCATGGTGAGATACAATATGATTTGCGAAGTGTCATGTATTCCTCGCCTACACTTCAAAAGAATGTAAATGCGACACTTCCTTGCTAGGAAATAGCGTTTGCAGATGTCTACGTATCGAAGCAATAGAGTTCAAATGCTTCTTAAAACGAGATATTGCATCTCATATTTATGTTTCCTGATAAGATATAATATTCATTGCGACGTGTTATGCATTCCTCGTCTACGATTCAAATGAATGTAAATGCGACATTTCCTTGCAAGGAAATAGCGTTTGCAGAAGTCTACGTATCGTAGCAATAGAGTTCTAATGCTTCTTAGAACGCGATGTCGCATCTCATTTCTATGTTTCATGGTAAGATATAATATGATTTGCGAAGTGTTATGTATTCCTCGTCTACACTTCAAATGAATGTAAATGCGACACTTCCTTGCAAGGAAATAGCGTTTGCAGATGTCTACGTATCGAAGCAATAGAGTTCAAATGCTTCTTAAAACGAGATATTGCATCTCATATCTATGTTTCATGATAAGATATAATATTCATTGCGAAGTGTTATGCATTCCTCGCCTACGATTCAAATGAATGTAAATGCGACACTTCCTTGCTAGGAAATAGCGATTGCAGAAGTCTACGTATCGTAGCAATAGAGTTCTAATGCTCCTTAAAACGCGATATCGCATCTCATTTCTACGTTTCATGGTAAGATGTAATATTATTTGCGAAGTGTTATGTATTCCTCGCCTATACTTCGAATGAATGTAAATGCGAGACTTCTTTGCTAGGAAATAGCGTTTGCAAATGTCTACCTATCGTAGCAATAGTGTTCTAATGCTTCTTAAAACTCGATATCGTATCTCATTTCTATGTTTCATGGTAAGATATAATATGATTTGCGAAGCGTTATGTATTCCTCGTCTACACTTCAAATGAATGTAAATGCGACACTTCCTTGCTAGGAAATAGCGTTTGCAGATGTCTACGTATCGAAGCAATAGAGTTCAAATGCTTCTTAAAACGAGATATTGCATCTCATATCTATGTTTCCTGATAAGATATAATATTCATTGCGATGTGTTATGCATTCCTCGTCTACGATTCAAATGAATGTAAATGCGACACTTCTTTGCGAGGAAATAGCGTTTGCAGATGTCTAGGTATCGTAGCAATAGAGTTCTTATGATTCTTAAAACGCGATATCGCATCTCATTTCTATGTTTCATGGTAAGTTATAATATGATTTGCGAAGTATCATGTGTTCCTCGTCTACACTTCAAATGAATGTAAATGCGACACTTCCTTGCTAGGAAATAGCGTCTGCAGATGTCTAGGTATCGTAGCAATAGTGTTCTAATGCTTCTTAAAACGCGATATCGCATCTCAATTCCATGTTTCATGGTAAGATATAATATGATTTGCGAAGTGTTATGTATTCCTCGTCTACACTTCAAATGAATGTAAATGCGACACTTCCTTGCTAGGAAATAGCGTTTGCAGATGCCTACGTATCGAAGCAATAGAGTTCAAATGCTTCTTAAAACGAGATATTGCATCTCATATCTATGTTTCCTGATAAGATATAATATTCATTGCGATGTGTTATGCATTCCTCGTCTACAATTCAAATGACTGTAAATGCGACACTTCCTTGCGAGGAAATAGCGTTTGCAGATGTCTAGGTATCGTAGCAATAGAGTTCTTATGATTCTTAAAACGCGATATCGCATCTCATATTTATGTTTCCTGATAAGATATAATATTCATTGCGTCGTGTTATGCATTCCTCGTCTACGATTCAAATGAATGTAAATGCTACATTTCCTTGCAAGGAAATAGCGTTTGCAGAAGTCTACGTATCGTAGCAATAGAGTTCTAATGCTTCTTAAAACGCGATGTCGAACCTCATTTCTATGTTTCATGGTAAGATATAATATGATTTGCGAAGTGTTATGTATTCCTTGTCTACGATTCAAATGAATGTAAAGCCGACACTTCCTTGCTAGGATATAGCGATTGCAGAAGTCTACGTATCGTAGCAATAGAGTTCTAATGCTTCTTAAAACGCGATATCGCATCTCATTTCTATGTTTCATGGCAAGATGTAATATTATTTGCGAAGTGTTATGTATTCCTCGCCTATACTTCAAATGAATGTAAATGCGAGACTTCTTTGCTAGGAAATAGCGTTTGCAAATGTCTGCCTATCGTAGCAATAGTGTTCTAATGCTTCTTAAAACGCGATATTGTATCTCATTTCTATGTTTC
Organism: Xylocopa sonorina; assembly: GCF_050948175.1. NCBI lineage: Eukaryota > Metazoa > Arthropoda > Insecta > Hymenoptera > Apidae > Xylocopa > Xylocopa sonorina. Next base: position 10,708 of record NW_027490496.1, on the reverse strand, counting down.
ATGGTAAGATATAATATGATTTGCGAAGTGTTATGTATTCCTCGTCTACACATCAACTAAATGTAAGTGCGCACTTCCTTGCAAGGAAATAGCGTTTGCAGATGTCAACGTATCGTAGCAATAGAGTTCTTATGATTCTTAAAACGCGATATCCTATCCCATTTCTATGTTTCATGGTAAGATATAAAATGATTTGCGAAGTGTTATGTATTCCTCGTCTACACTTCAAATGAATGTAAATGCGACACTTCTTTGCAAGGAAATATCGTTTGCAGATGTCTACGTATCTTAGCAATAGAGTTCCTATGATTCTTAAAACGCGATATCGCACCTCATTTCTATGTTTCATGGTAAGATATAATATGATTTGCGAAGTGTTATGTATTCCTCGTCTACACTTCAAATGAATGTAAATGCGACACTTCCTTGCAAGGAAATAGCGTTTGCAAATGTCTACCTATCGTAGCAGTAGTGTTCTAATGCTTCTTAGAACGCGATGTCGCATCTCATTTCTATGTTTCATGGTAAGATATAATATGATTTGCGAAGTGTTATGTATTCCTCGTCTACACTTCAAATGAATGTAAATGCGACACTTCCTTGCAAGGAAATAGCGTTTGCAGATGTCTACGTATCGAAGCAATAGAGTTCAAATGCCTCTTAAAACGAGATATTGCATCTCATATCTATGTTTCATGATAAGATATAGTATTCATTGCGAAGTGTTATGCATTCCTCGCCTACGATTCAAATGAATGTAAATACGACACTTCCTTGCTAGGAAATAGCGATTGCAGAAGTCTACGTATCGTAGCAATAGAGTTCAAATGCTTCTTAAAACGAGATATTGCATCTCATATCTATGTTTCCTGATAAGATATAATATTCATTGCGAAGTGTTATGCATTCCTCGTCTACGATTCAAACGAATGTAAATGCGACACTTCCTTGCAGGGAAATAGCGTTTGCAGATGTCTACGTATCGTAGCAATAGCTTTCTAATGCTTCTTAAAACGCGATATCGAATCTCATTTCTATGTTTCATGGTGAGATACAATATGATTTGCGAAGTGTCATGTATTCCTCGCCTACACTTCAAATGAATGTAAATGCGACACTTCCTTGCTAGGAAATGGCGTTTGCAGATATCTACGTATCGAAGCAATAGAGTTCAAATGCTTCTTAAAACGAGATATTGCATCTCATATTTATGTTTCCTGATAAGATATAATATTCATTCCGACGTGTTATGCATTCCTCGTCTACGATTCAAGTGAATGTAAATGCGACATTTCCTTGCAAGGAAATAGCGTTTGCATAAGTCTACGTATCGTAGCAATAGAGTTCTAATGCTTCTTAAAACGCGATGTCGAACCTCATTTCTATGTTTCATGGTAAGATATAATATGATTTGCGAAGTGTTATGTATTCCTTGTCTACGATTCAAATGAATGTAAATGCGACACTTCCTTGCTAGGATATAGCGATTGCAGAAGTCTACGTATCGTAGCAATAGAGTTCTAATGCTTCTTAAAACGCGATATCGCATCTCATTTCTATGTTTCATGGCAAGATGTAATATTATTTGCGAAGTGTTATGTATTCCTCGCCTATACTTCAAATGAATGTAAATGCGAGACTTCTTTGCTAGGAAATAGCGTTTGCAGATGTCTACGTATCGAAGCAATAGAGTTCAAATGCCTCTTAAAACGAGATATTGCATCTCATATCTATGTTTCATGATAAGATATAATATTCATTGCGAAGTGTTATGCATTCCTCGCCTACGATTCAAATGAATGTAAATGCGACACTTCCTTGCTAGGAAATAGCGATTGCAGAAGTCTACGTATCGTAGCAATAGAGTTCTAATGCTTCTTAAAACGCGATATCGCATCTCATTTCTACGTTTCATGGTAAGATGTAATATTATTTGCGAAGTGTTATGTATTCCTCGCCTATACTTCGAATGAATGTAAATGCGAGACTTCTTTGCTAGGAAATAGCGTTTGCAAATGTCTACCTATCGTAGCAATAGTGTTCTAATGCTTCTTAAAACTCGATATCGTATCTCATTTCTATGTTTCATGGTAAGATATAATATGATTTGCGAAGCGTTATGTATTCCTCGTCTACACTTCAAATGAATGTAAATGCGACACTTCCTTGCTAGGAAATAGCGTTTGCAGATGTCTACGTATCGAAGCAATAGAGTTCAAATGCTTCTTAAAACGAGATATTGCATCTCATATCTATGTTTCCTGATAAGATATAATATTCATTGCGATGTGTTATGCATTCCTCGTCTACGATTCAAATGAATGTAAATGCGACACTTCTTTGCGAGGAAATAGCGTTTGCAGATGTCTAGGTATCGTAGCAATAGAGTTCTTATGATTCTTAAAACGCGATATCGCATCTCATTTCTATGTTTCATGGTAAGTTATAATATGATTTGCGAAGTATCATGTGTTCCTCGTCTACACTTCAAATGAATGTAAATGCGACACTTCCTTGCTAGGAAATAGCGTCTGCAGATGTCTAGGTATCGTAGCAATAGTGTTCTAATGCTTCTTAAAACGCGATATCGCATCTCAATTCCATGTTTTATGGTAAGATATAACATGATTTGCGAAGTGTTACGTATTCCTCGCCTACACTTCAAATGAATGTAAATGCGACTCTTCCTTGCAAGGAAATAGTGTTTGCAGATGTCTACGTATCGAAGCAATAGAGTTCAAATGCTTCTTAAAACGAGATATTGCATCTCATATTTATGTTTCCTGATAAGATATAATATTCATTGCGACGTGTTATGCATTCCTCGTCTACGATTCAAATGAATGTAAATGCGACATTTCCTTGCAAGGAAATAGCGTTTGCAGAAGTCTACGTATCGTAGCAATAGAGTTCTAATGCTTCTTAGAACGCGATGTCGCATCTCATTTCTATGTTTCATGGTAAGATATAATATGATTTGCGAAGTGTTATGTATTCCTCGTCTACACTTCAAATGAATGTAAATGCGACACTTCCTTGCAAGGAAATAGCGTTTGCAGATGTCTACGTATCGAAGCAATAGAGTTCAAATGCTTCTTAAAACGAGATATTGCATCTCATATCTATGTTTCATGATAAGATATAATATTCATTGCGAAGTGTTATGCATTCCTCGCCTACGATTCAAATGAATGTAAATGCGACACTTCCTTGCTAGGAAATAGCGATTGCAGAAGTCTACGTATCGTAGCAATAGAGTTCTAATGCTTCTTAAAACGCGATATCGCACCTCATTTCTACGTTTCATGGTAAGATGTAATATTATTTGCGAAGTGTTATGTATTCCTCGCCTATACTTCGAATGAATGTAAATGCGAGACTTCTTTGCTAGGAAATAGCGTTTGCAAATGTCTACCTATCGTAGCAATAGTGTTCTAATGCTTCTTAAAACGCGATATCGTATCTCATTTCTATGTTTCATGGTAAGATATAATATGATTTGCGAAGCGTTATGTATTCCTCGTCTACACATCAACTAAATGTAAATGCGCACTTCCTTGCAAGGAAATAGCGTTTGCAGATGTCAACGTATCGTAGCAATAGAGTTCTTATGGTTCTTAAAACGCGATATCGCATCTCTTTTCTATGTTTCATGGTAAAATATAATATGATTTGCGAAGTGTTTTGTATTCCTCGTCTACACTTCAAATGAATGTAAATGCGACACTTCCTTGCAAGGAAATAGCGATTGCAGATGTCTACGTCTCGTAGCAATAGAGCTCATATGATTCTTAAAACGCGATATCGCATCTCATTTCTATGTTTCATGGTAAGATATAACAAGATTTGCGAAGTGTTATGTATTCCTTGTCTACACTTCAAATGAATGTGAATGCGATACTTCCTCGCTAGGAAATAGTGTTTGCAGATGTCTACGTATCGTAGCAATAGCTTTCTAATGCTTCTTAAAACGCGATATCGAATCTCATTTCTATGTTTCATGGTGAGATACAATATGATTTGCGAAGTGTCATGTATTCCTCGCCTACACTTCAAAAGAATGTAAATGCGACACTTCCTTGCTAGGAAATAGCGTTTGCAGATGTCTACGTATCGAAGCAATAGAGTTCAAATGCTTCTTAAAACGAGATATTGCATCTCATATTTATGTTTCCTGATAAGATATAATATTCATTGCGACGTGTTATGCATTCCTCGTCTACACTTCAAATGAATGTAAATGCGACACTTCCTTGCAAGGAAATAGCGTTTGCAGATGTCTACGTATCGAAGCAATAGAGTTCAAATGCTTCTTAAAACGAGATATTGCATCTCATATCTATGTTTCATGATAAGATATAATATTCATTGCGAAGTGTTATGTATTCCTCGCCTATACTTCGAATGAATGTAAATGCGAGACTTCTTTGCTAGGAAATAGCGTTTGCAAATGTCTACCTATCGTAGCAATAGTGTTCTAATGCTTCTTAAAACTCGATATCGTATCTCATTTCTATGTTTCATGGTAAGATATAATATGATTTGCGAAGCGTTATGTATTCCTCGTCTACACTTCAAATGAATGTAAATGCGACACTTCCTTGCTAGGAAATAGCGTTTGCAGATGTCTACGTATCGAAGCAATAGAGTTCAAATGCTTCTTAAAACGAGATATTGCATCTCATATCTATGTTTCCTGATAAGATATAATATTCATTGCGATGTGTTATGCATTCCTCGTCTACGATTCAAATGAATGTAAATGCGACACTTCTTTGCGAGGAAATAGCGTTTGCAGATGTCTAGGTATCGTAGCAATAGAGTTCTTATGATTCTTAAAACGCGATATCGCATCTCATTTCTATGTTTCATGGTAAGTTATAATATGATTTGCGAAGTATCATGTGTTCCTCGTCTACACTTCAAATGAATGTAAATGCGACACTTCCTTGCTAGGAAATAGCGTCTGCAGATGTCTAGGTATCGTAGCAATAGTGTTCTAATGCTTCTTAAAACGCGAAATCGCATCTCATTTCTATGTTTCATGGCAAGATGTAATATTATTTGCGAAGTGTTATGTATTCCTCGCCTATACTTCAAATGAATGTAAATGCGAGACTTCTTTGCTAGGAAATAGCGTTTGCAAATGTCTACCTATCGTAGCAATAGTGTTCTAATGCTTCTTAAAACGCGATATTGTATCTCATTTCTATGTTTCATGGTAAGATATAATATGATTTGCGAAGTGTTATGTATTCCTCGTCTACACATCAACTAAATGTAAGTGCGCACTTCCTTGCAAGGAAATAGCGTTTGCAGATGTCAACGTATCGTAGCAATAGAGTTCTTATGATTCTTAAAACGCGATATCGCATCTCATTTCTATGTTTCATGGTAAGATATAATATGATTTGCGAAGTGTTATGTATTCCTCGTCTACACTTCAAATGAATGTAAATGCGACACTTCCTTGCAAGGAAATAGCGTTTGCAGATGTCTACGTATCGAAGCAATAGAGTTCAAATGCCTCTTAAAACGAGATATTGCATCTCATATCTATGTTTCATGATAAGATATAGTATTCATCGCGAAGTGTTATGCATTCCTCGCCTACGATTCAATTGAATGTAAATACGACACTTCCTTGCTAGGAAATAGCGATTGCAGAAGTCTACGTATCGTAGCAATAGAGTTCAAATGCTTCTTAAAACGAGATATTGCATCTCATATCTATGTTTCCTGATAAGATATAATATACATTGCGAAGTGTTATGCATTCCTCGTCTACGATTCAAACGAATGTAAATGCGACACTTCCTTGCAGGGAAATAGCGTTTGCAGATGTCTACGTATCGTAGCAATAGCTTTCTAATGCTTCTTAAAACGCGATATCGAATCTCATTTCTATGTTTCATGGTGAGATACAATATGATTTGCGAAGTGTCATGTATTCCTCGCCTACACTTCAAATGAATGTAAATGCGACACTTCCTTGCTAGGAAATGGCGTTTGCAGATATCTACGTATCGAAGCAATAGAGTTCAAATGCTTCTTAAAACGAGATATTGCATCTCATATTTATGTTTCCTGATAAGATATAATATTCATTCCGACGTGTTATGCATTCCTCGTCTACGATTCAAGTGAATGTAAATGCGACATTTCCTTGCAAGGAAATAGCGTTTGCATAAGTCTACGTATCGTAGCAATAGAGTTCTAATGCTTCTTAAAACGCGATGTCGAACCTCATTTCTATGTTTCATGGTAAGATATAATATGATTTGCGAAGTGTTATGTATTCCTTGTCTACGATTCAAATGAATGTAAATGCGACACTTCCTTGCTAGGATATAGCGATTGCAGAAGTCTACGTATCGTAGCAATAGAGTTCTAATGCTTCTTAAAACGCGATATCGCATCTCATTTCTATGTTTCATGGCAAGATGTAATATTATTTGCGAAGTGTTATGTATTCCTCGCCTATACTTCAAATGAATGTAAATGCGAGACTTCTTTGCTAGGAAATAGCGTTTGCAGATGTCTACGTATCGAAGCAATAGAGTTCAAATGCCTCTTAAAACGAGATATTGCATCTCATATCTATGTTTCATGATAAGATATAGTATTCATTGCGAAGTGTTATGCATTCCTCGCCTACGATTCAAATGAATGTAAATACGACACTTCCTTGCTAGGAAATAGCGATTGCAGAAGTCTACGTATCGTAGCAATAGAGTTCAAATGCTTCTTAAAACGAGATATTGCATCTCATATCTATGTTTCCTGATAAGATATAATATTCATTGCGAAGTGTTATGCATTCCTCGTCTACGATTCAAATGAATGTAAATGCGACACTTCCTTGCAAGGAAATAGCGTTTGCAGATGTCTACGTATCGTAGCAATAGAGTTCCTATGATTCTTAAAACGCGATATCGCATCTCATTTCTATGTTTCATGGTAAGATATAATATGATTTGCGAAGTGTTATGTATTCCTCGTCTACACTTCAAATGAATGTAAATGCGACACTTCTTTGCAAGGAAATAGCGTTTGCAGATGTAAACGTATCGTAGCAATAGAGTTCTTATGATTCTTAAAACGCGACATCGCATCTCATTTCTATGTTTCATGGTAAGATATAATATGATTTGCGAAGTGTTATGTATTCCTCGTCTACACTTCAAATGAATGTAAATGCGACACTTCCTTGCTAGGAAATAGCGTTTGCAGATGTCCACGTATCAAAGCAATAGAGTTCAAGTGCTTCTTAAAACGAGATATTGCATCTCATATCTATGTTTCCTGATAAGATATAATATTCATTGCGATGTGTTATGCATTCCTCGTCTACGATTCAAATGAATGTAAATGCGACACTTCCTTGCGAGGAAATAGCGTTTGCAGATGTCAACGTATCGTAGCAATAGAGTTCTTACGATTCTTAAAACGCGATATCGCATCTCATTTCTATGTTTCATGGTAAGATATAATATGATTTGCGAAGTGTTATGTATTCCTCGTCTACACTTCAAATGAATGTAAATGCGACACTTCTTTGCAAGGAAATATCGTTTGCAGATGTCTACGTATCTTAGCAATAGAGTTCCTATGATTCTTAAAACGCGATATCGCATCTCATTTCTATGTTTCATGGTAAGATATAATATGATTTGCGAAGTATCATGTATTCCTCGTCTACACTTCAAATGAATGTAAATGCGACACTTCCTTGCTAGGAAATAGCGTCTGCAGATGTCTAGGTATCGTAGCAATAGAGTTCTAATGCTTCTTAAAACGCGATATCGCATCTCAATTCTATGTTTCATGGTAAGATATAATATGATTTGCGAAGTGTTATGTATTCCTCGTCTACACTTCAAATGAATATAAATGCGACACTTCCTTGCAAGGAAATAGCGACTGCAGATGTCTAGGTATCGTAGCAATAGAGTTCTTATGATTCTTAAAACGCGATATCGCATCTCATTTCTATGTTTCATGGTAAGATATAATATGATTTGCGAAGTGTTATGTATTCCTCGTCTACACGTCAAATGAATGTAAATGCGACACTTCTTTGCAAGGAAATAGCGTTTGCAGATGTCTACGTATCGTAGCAATAGAGTTCCTATGATTCTTAAAACGCGATATCGCATCTCATTTCTATGGTTCATGGTAAGATATAATATGATTTGCGAAGTGTTATGTATTCCTCGTCTACACTTCAAATGAATGTAAATGCGACACTTCCTTGCAAGGAAATAGGGTTTGCAAATGTCTACCTATCGTAGCAGTAGTGTTCTAATGCTTCTTAGAACGCGATGTCGCATCTCATTTCTATGTTTCATGGTAAGATATAATATGATTTGCGAAGTGTTATGTATTCCTCGTCTACACTTCAAATGAATGTAAATGCGACACTTCCTTGCAAAGAAATAGCGTTTGCAGATGTCTACGTATCGAAGCAATAGAGTTCAAGTGCTTCTTAAAACGAGATATTGCATCTCATATCTATGTTTCATGATAAGATATAATATTCATTGCGAAGTGTTATGCATTCCTCGCCTACGATTCAAATGAATGTAAATGCGACACTTCCTTGCTAGGAAATAGCGTTTGCAAATGTCTACCTATCGTAGCAATGGTGTTCTAATGCTTCTTAAAACGCGATATCGTATCTCATTTCTATGTTTCTTGGTAAGATATAATATGATTTGCGAAGTGTTATGTATTCCTCGTCTACACATCAACTAAATGCAAATGCGCACTTCCTTGCAAGGAAATAGCGGTTGCAGATGTCAACGTATCGTAGCAATAGAGTTCTTATGATTCTTAAAACGCGATATCGCATCTCATTTCTTTGTTTCATGGTAAGATATAATATGATTTGCGAAGTGTTATGTATTCCTCGTCTACACTTCAAATGAATGTAAATGCGACACTTCCTTGCTAGGAAATAGCGTCTGCAGATGTCTAGGTATCGTAGCAATAGTGTTCTAATGCTTCTTAAAACGCGATATCGCATCTCAATTCTATGTTTCATGGTAAGATATAATATGATTTGCGAAGTCTCATGTATTCTTCGTCTACACTTTAAATGAATGTAAATGCGACACTTCCTTGCTAGGAAATAGCGTCTGCAGATGTCTAGGTATCGTAGCAATAGAGTTCTAATGCTTCTTAAAACGCGATATCGCATCTCAATTCGATGTTTCATGGTAAGATATAATATGATTTGCGAAGTGTCACGTATTCCTCGCCTAAACTTCAAATGAATGTAAATGCGACACTTCCTTGCTAGGAAATAGCGTTTGCAGATGTCTACGTATCGAAGCAATGGAGTTCAAATGCTTCTTAAAACGAGATATTGCATCTCATATCTATGTTTCCTGATAAGATATAATATACATTGCGAAGTGTTATGCATTCCTCGTCTACGATTCAAACGAATGTAAATGCGACACTTCCTTGCAAGGAAATAGCGTTTGCAGATGTCTACGTATCGTAGCAATAGAGTTCCTATGATTCTTAAAACGCGATATCGCATCTCATTTCTATGTTTCATGGTAAGATATAATATGATTTGCGAAGTGTTATGTATTCCTCGTCTACACTTCAAATGAATGTAAATGCGACACTTCTTTGCAAGGAAATAGCGTTTGCAGATGTAAACGTATCGTAGCAATAGAGTTCTTATGATTCTTAAAACGCGACATCGCATCTCATTTCTATGTTTCATGGTAAGATATAATATGATTTGCGAAGTGTTATGTATTCCTCGTCTACACTTCAAATGAATGTAAATGCGACACTTCCTTGCTAGGAAATAGCGTTTGCAGATGTCCACGTATCAAAGCAATAGAGTTCAAGTGCTTCTTAAAACGAGATATTGCATCTCATATCTATGTTTCCTGATAAGATATAATATTCATTGCGATGTGTTATGCATTCCTCGTCTACGATTCAAATGAATGTAAATGCGACACTTCCTTGCGAGGAAATAGCGTTTGCAGATGTCAACGTATCGTAGCAATAGAGTTCTTATGATTCTTAAAACGCGATATCGCATCTCATTCTATGTTTCATGGTAAGATATAATATGATTTGCGAAGTGTTATGTATTCCTCGTCTACACTTCAAATGAATGTAAATGCGACACTTCTTTGCAAGGAAATATCGTTTGCAGATGTCTACGTATCTTAGCAATAGAGTTCCTATGATTCTTAAAACGCGATATCGCATCTCATTTCTATGTTTCATGGTAAGATATAATATGATTTGCGAAGTATCATGTATTCCTCGTCTACACTTCAAATGAATGTAAATGCGACACTTCCTTGCTAGGAAATAGCGTCTGCAGATGTCTAGGTATCGTAGCAATAGAGTTCTAATGCTTCTTAAAACGCGATATCGCATCTCAATTCTATGTTTCATGGTAAGATATAATATGATTTGCGAAGTGTTATGTATTCCTCGTCTACACTTCAAATGAATATAAATGCGACACTTCCTTGCAAGGAAATAGCGACTGCAGATGTCTAGGTATCGTAGCAATAGAGTTCTTATGATTCTTAAAACGCGATATCGCATCTCATTTCTATGTTTCATGGTAAGATATAATATGATTTGCGAAGTGTTATGTATTCCTCGTCTACACGTCAAATGAATGTAAATGCGACACTTCTTTGCAAGGAAATAGCGTTTG